>NC_134363.1:152505999-152805999 GCF_048569485.1 Anomaloglossus baeobatrachus | reverse complement strand
CTGACCATGGCGCACAATATCGCTGGTATGTGTCAGACGAACATACCTGTCTAACGACATCGCTGTGGCCGCCGAACAACCCCTTTTATTGGGGGGTGGTTCATGCGGCGTCACAGCGACGTCACCATGCAGGAGAAAAATTGAAGCAGAGGGGCGGAGAGGAGCCGCAGGATTGTCACTCCCACCTCGCTGCCGGAGGACGCAGGTACGCTATTGTTCATCGTTCTTGGGGTGTAGCGATGTGTGCTGCCTCAGGAACGACGAACAACCTGCGTCCAGAACGAGGAACGACATTTTGAAAATCAACGACGTGTCAACAATCAACGATTTGGTAAGTAATTTTGATCGTTAGCGGTCGCTCGTACGTGTCACACGCAACAACGTCGCTAACGAGAATGGATGTGCGTCACGAATTCCGTGACCCCAGCGATATCTCGTTAGCAATGTCGTTGCGTGTTACGGGGCCTTTAGGCTAACATGCTTGTAGGCAGCCTACAAGGGCAACCCCAGGTGATCACAGTACCTCAGCAGCTGGCACCACAAGTATATACGCCAATAGCCCCTGATAGTAAAAGCAACAGCTGGTATCTTAGGTTCCAGTGAGAAATGCAGCTGCAGCGGGCGAAATGGGTATTGGCAGCAGTGACAGCCAAGATGGGTAGTTACAACAGCGACAACTGAGATGGGTAGTTACAGCAGCAGTGGCAAGTAACATAGTAGCAGCTGTGGACAGCTGCAGCAGCAATAGTAGTAGGTATGGATTGTTGCAGCAGAATCCTTATGCACTGGAACACAGAAGAGCATCAGTAATAAAACATACAGTACAATAATAGCAGCGGCAGCACAAAGGGACCTGAGAACTAGCAACGTTAAGAACACATTGCCCAGGCACCTCTCTTAAGAGGAAGGTGACTTAAATACCTGATGCTTCTCACCATAGGCTGGAAGGTACTTCCGGTTTAGGGTGTAATGGCCCATTTAGAAAGGGGCATGTCTGCTTGCATATTCAAAGGACACTCCCAGGAGACCTGTGCGGTGTGAGCAGACCCTGGGAGTCAATGGCAGGACGTGGGACAGGGCAGTCTCTGTTGGGAAGCCAGGAAGGTGAGAGAGTCTGTGTCACCACCGGGGAAGAGGGGCAGGACACTGTGGGGACTGTCCTATCTTCTATATGGTTATATGGTGCAAAAATGTTTTTGTGCCAGAACATGCAGATTTGGTGCAGAAAATTTCTGCACCAAATACTCAATATGTGCACATCGCCTAAATGGGACAATTTAGTCAATGAAGTATTCTAGCTACACCGAGCCCAAGGAAGGATGTGTGTGCACCAGTGAACTTGAAAAAAGACTACAGACTTCTACATACCATCACACAAAAGGATCAACAGTGAGGTTATTAATCAGCATTAAGAGAGGTGTTCTCTAATATTTGCTTAGAAATGTATCCAGATCTGAAGTCATCATGATCCATGAGGTTCAAGTAGCAACTATAAAACTTTGTTTATCCTGCATTTCTCACATTTTCCACGCATGTCACCCTTCTCAAAAAACAGTAACAACGAAATGGGTGCCAGGTAATTCACTCCCAGCAATGCTGTTTGCCAGATCACTAGTTTGCCAACTTGGACATATGCCCAATTACTCCTTACGCAGCTCTACTGTGTGCCAGATTACTCCTTATACTATGTGCCAGATTACACCTTATACTATGTGCCAGATTACTCCTTATACTATGTGCCAGATTACTCCTTATACTATGTGCCAGATTACTCCTTATACTATGTGCCAGATTACTCCTTATACTATGTGCCAGATTACACCTTATACTATGTGCCAGATTACTCCTTATACTATGTGCCAGATTACTCCTTATACTATGTGCCAGATTACTCCTTATACTATGTGCCAGATTACTCCTTATACTATGTGCCAGACCACGCTTCTCATTGTCCAGTGCATGACAGCACTCTCTTTACCTCTCCTATGTTCTAGACTAACACTTCAACAAAGTTGCAACAAGTGCATTTCAATAAATTAGAATATCAAAAAGTTAATTTATTTCAGTAATTCAATACAAAAAGGGAAATGCATATATTATAGTGTTTATTTCTGTTAATATTGATGATTATGGCTTAAAGCCAATGAAAATCCAAAAGTCATTATCTCACAAAATTAGAATAATTACCACAAACACCTGCAAAGGCTTCCTAAGCATTTAAACTGGTCCCTTAGGGGTGCTTCACACACAGCGAGCTCACTGCCGAGATCGCTGCTGAGTCACGCTTTTTGTGACGCAGCAGTGACCTCATTAGCGATCTCGCTGTGTGTGACAATGAGCAGCGATCTGGCCCCTGCTGCGAGATCGCTGCTCGTTACACACAGCCCTGGTTCGTTTTCTTCAAAGGCGCTCTCCCACTGTGACACACAGATCACTGTGTGTGACAGCGAGAGAGCGACCAATGAAGCGAGCAGGGAGCAGGAGCCGGCGTCTGACAGCTGAGGTAAGCTTGTAACCAAGATAAACATCGGGTAACCAAGGTGGTTACCCGATATTTACCTTAGTTACCAGCCTCTGCAGCTCTCACGCTGCCTGTGCTGCCGGCTCCGGCTCTCTGCACATGTAGCTGCATTACACATCGGGTTAATTAACCCGATGTGTACTGTAGCTAGGAGAGCAAGGAGCCAGCGCTCAGTGTGCACGGCTCCCTGCTCCCTGCACACACAGCTAAGCGGTGTTTGCTGGTAACTAAGGTAAACATCGGGTAACCATACCCGATGTTTACCTTAGTTACCAGTGTCCGCAACTTCCAGACGGCGGCTCCGTGCAAGCGCAGCGTCGCTTGCACGTCGCTGCTGGCTGGGGGCTGTTCACTGGTCGCTGGTGAGATCTGCCTGTTTGACAGCTCACCAGCGACCATGTAGCGATGCAGCAGCGATCCTGACCAGGTCAGATCGCTGGTCGGATCGCTGCTGCATCGCTAAGTGTGAAGGTACCCTTAGTCTGGTTCAGTAGTCTACACAATCATGGGGAACAAACTGGAAAAATCCATGGGAAACAAATTCTGAACAAAATGAGAGCCTGGTGGAAACACCAAAGGCTCACAGCAGCTCAAAACACATTGCAAAAACAGGAGAACCTGAGCAATTTGCTGAAAAACAGTTTAAAGTTTTTATTGCACAAAAATATCAAAAATACAAATGTAGTACAATTAATCTCATTAATAGTCATACAAAAAGTGGAGGACAGATGGAAGGCAATTAATAACAAGCAAAACAGTGGCCTGGTACAGACACCAGGAAAAAGTGTTCCAAATATGAACTAGTAAAACCCTAAATCACTGGCTTGCAAGCATAGCAGATAAATTTCCCCCAAATCACTGGCATGTAAGCACTATAGAGCTATTGTGAGGGAAAATATCCGAATGCATAGCCCTAAATCACTGGCACGTAAGCATAATAGGGCTAGTAAAAAAGGGGGGGGGGGGGGAGAGGGAAAAACTGGTAGAAGCATCAGACTTGGAAAAAACTGGGCAATAATAACCCCGAGAGGGAGCAGACTTGACCCCAGTCCACATTGGCCAGATGTAGGCGATGGGGAAAGAGAGAATCCCACTCAAGGGTAAAATTCCCAGTAAATGTGCAGTAATGTTAGAATAAGTCAAGAAATCCCAAGCAATGATGCATGTCCCAGTGGATGAGTAATAATATCAGAGTGAGTAAAAAATGTTTTCCCAAATAGAAATGCACGACCTGACTCACTGTCCAAGAGGGGCTAAGCCCCTGTTAGTACCTGCTACAATTTGTGCACGCTTGGGCAACCCCATAAAAAACATCATTAAGTAAGAAGACTAATGCTCAAAGTGAATGTGGGTGCCCAGCAAACCACAGAGATATAATTTACATGGCAACAGGACTAAGGATGATAAAGGGGTAACCAGTGCCCGGAAGCACTATATTGCAAATAAAGCCCCCCTATGAAGGGTATGGGGGAAAGAGGGGAACCAAGTGACGGTTCGACCTCGGGGAAGGAACACAAATTACCTGGGTGCGGTGGTAGAGAAGGCCCGACGTACGTTTCGCGGCTTACAAGCACGTCGCTTGCCGCTTCGTCATGGGGAAGGTGAAGAGTGGTGCACATATCCGGTAAGTGCAACTCATAAATACCTCCGCGATGGTGAAACCGCGAATAGGATTCAGAGTTCCGGAGTCGGACGGCGCGTGCGCGGGCCAGCCGGACACGCCCCCCGCCCCGCACCCCGGCAGTCAAGGAGTCAGGCGCATGCACGGACGCCCGAGCATTAGTTGCCCAGACGTCCGCGCATGCGCGGACTCCATCGAGACACCGGAGCGCGGACAGGGGACGGCAGGCAGGCGCGCGCACGCGCACAGGACTCCGGGAACAATGAATGGACACACAAGGCTGAATAACAAGTAAGAAAAACAGAAAGACAAAGGGATACATCAAAGAAACTGAGCACATTATAAAATACTGTAGAGATACAAGATTCATTATCCATCAAAGGCATATATATCCTAACAAATCAAAATAAATAACAAAAGAAAAGCGAATTCATGCATCAATACAGCAGAATCAATAAAATGTGTTCATATGCCAATGGATCCCAAAGGAGACCATAGAGTGTATACATCAAGGGACATCAATAGAATTTCAGGGTTGTCAAGTCCAATCCATTTCGGTAAGAGTCGCAGAGGAACATGAAGCAACATATAATAAAAGAACTAAAAAAGAAAAAGTGAAAAGTGAAATTAAAAACATAAAAACCACAAAAACCAGACAATCGTTGTTGCAAAGAGACAGTAGGTATATACGATAATATTCATAATAACGAATAAAATTGTAATATACAAAGAACCATAAGTCTCAATATTAAGAAATCAGAGAAAACACAGAAAGCACAATGGTCCTACAAAAATGAAGCGAAACTCAAAGCCTCATTAAGACCCATAGGAGTGACCGTATTCAAAGCCACAATCCATTTTGTTTCTCTCTGGGAAAGTAACTTTTTGATGTTGCCACCCCTAATGCCAGTATGGACCACATCAATCCCCCGAATTTTTAGGGATCTTGGGTCACAATTATGGAATTTTTTGAAATGGCGGGGTAAAGTCTTGAGTAGGGAAAAGTCATTCACCGTCCTGGCCGCGCCAATATCCCGCACATGCTCCCTCACACGTATCCGCAACTCCCTAGATGTGAGTCCCACATAAATAAGTGGACAACTACAGGTGGCATAATAAATGACATTAGCTGTGCCACAAGAAATACGATGTCTAATCTGGTAGGTACGTTGGGAGTCGGAACTAGCGAAGGAGCATGAGCGGAAAACATTGGCGCAGGCGAGACAGTGCCCGCAAGGTATGCAGCCCAGGATGGGACCACTAGAACCAAAAGGATTGGGGCTTTTGGCGATGTAATGGCTATGAACGAGTAAATCATTCAGATTGCGGGCTCGACGAGCCGTGACCATAGGCGCAGGAGAGAGAGACCGAGAGAGGACAGGATCTGTTTGGAGAACAGACCAATGGCGGGCCAAGATATCCCGCATCTGATGCCACTCGGAATTATAAGTCGAAATGAAACGAGGATTTGAGTCACCAGAAGGACGTTTCGATGGTTGGTGGATGAGTGAATTTCTGGGGGTATTTTTGGCCCTCAGATAGCCCTTTTTGATGCACCGGCGACTATATCCCCTCTCCTCAAACCGTGTTTTTAGATCCACAGCCTGAGCTTCGAATTTGGCGTCCGATGAGCAGATACGCTTCATCCGTAGGAACTGTCCGGTCGGGATAGCTCGAATCGTAGCCCCTGTGTGTCCCGAGGAGGCGTGAAGAAGTGCATTGACTGATGTGGATTTACGAAAAACATCAGTCTTTCCCCCATACCCTTCATAGGGGGGCTTTATTTGCAATATAGTGCTTCCGGGCACTGGTTACCCCTTTATCATCCTTAGTCCTGTTGCCATGTAAATTATATCTCTGTGGTTTGCTGGGCACCCACATTCACTTTGAGCATTAGTCTTCTTACTTAATGATGTTTTTTATGGGGTTGCCCAAGCGTGCACAAATTGTAGCAGGTACTAACAGGGGCTTAGCCCCTCTTGGACAGTGAGTCAGGTCGTGCATTTCTATTTGGGAAAACATTTTTTACTCACTCTGATATTATTACTCATCCACTGGGACATGCATCATTGCTTGGGATTTCTTGACTTATTCTAACATTACTGCACATTTACTGGGAATTTTACCCTTGAGTGGGATTCTCTCTTTCCCCATCGCCTACATCTGGCCAATGTGGACTGGGGTCAAGTCTGCTCCCTCTCGGGGTTATTATTGCCCAGTTTTTTCCAAGTCTGATGCTTCTACCAGTTTTTCCCTCTCCCCCCCCCCCCCCCTTTTTTTACTAGCCCTATTATGCTTACGTGCCAGTGATTTAGGGCTATGCATTCGGATATTTTCCCTCACAATAGCTCTATAGTGCTTACATGCCAGTGATTTGGGGGAAATTTATCTGCTATGCTTGCAAGCCAGTGATTTAGGGTTTTACTAGTTCATATTTGGAACACTTTTTCCTGGTGTCTGTACCAGGCCACTGTTTTGCTTGTTATTAATTGCCTTCCATCTGTCCTCCACTTTTTGTATGACTATTAATGAGATTAATTGTACTACATTTGTATTTTTGATATTTTTGTGCAATAAAAACTTTAAACTGTTTTTCAGCAAATTGCTCAGGTTCTCCTGTTTTTACAATCATGGGGAAGACTGCTGACTTGACAGCTGTCCAGAAGGCAGTCACTGATACATTCCACAAGGAGGGTAAGCCACAAAAGGTCATTGCTAAAGAAGATGGCTGTTTACAGAGTGCTGTATCAAGGCATATTAATGGAAAGTTGAGTGGAAGGCAAAAGTGTGGTAGAAAAAGGTGCACAAGCAACCGGAATAATCACAGCCTTGATACAATTGTTAAGAAAAGGCCATACAAACATTTGGGTGAGATTCACAAGGAATGGACTGCTGCTGGAGTCAGTGCTTCAAGAGTCACCACACACAGACGTATCCAAGACATGGGCTACAACTGTCACATTCCTTGTGTGAAGCCACTAATGACCAATAGACAACACCAGAAGCGTCTTACCTGGGCCAAGGAGAAGAACTGGACTGTTCTCAGTGTCCAAGGTGTTGTTTTCAGCTGAAAGTAAATTTTGAATTTCATTTGGAAATCGCGGTCCCAGAGTCTGGAGGAAGAGTGGAGAGGCCACAATCCAAGCTGCTGAGGTCTAGTGTGAAGTCTCCACAATCAGTGATGGTTTGGGGAGCCATGTCATCTGCTGCTGTAGCTCCACTGTGTGTTATCAAGACCAAAGTCAGCGCAGCCGTCTACCAGGAAATGTTACAGCACTTCATGCTTCCCTCTGCCGACAAGCTTTTTGGAGATGGAAATGTAATTTTCTGGCAGGACTTGTCCCCTGTCCACACTGCCAAAAGTACCAATACCTGGTTTACTAACCACAGTATCACTGCTTGATTGGCCAGCAACTTTCCTGACCTAAACCCCATAGAGAATCTATGAGAGACACCAGAGCCAACAATGTAGACGAGCTGAAGGCTGCTATCAAAGCAACCTGCGCTTCCATAACACCTCAGCAGTGCCGCAGGCTGATCGCCTCCATGCCACATTGCCGCATTGATGCAGTAATTCATGGAAAAGGACCCGACCAAGTATTGAGGCATTTACTGTACAGACTTTTCAGGAGGTGCCAACATTTCTGAGTGTAAAATCATTTTTTCAGTTGGTCTTACAGATATATAATATTCTAATTTTGTGAGATAATAACTTTTGGATTCTCATTGACTGTAAGCCATAATCATCAACATTAACAGAAAGAAACACTTGAAATAGATCCCTCTGTGTGTAATGACTATGTGTGTAATGACTCTATATAATATATAGGAATAGATCCCTCTGTGTAATGACTATGTGTGTAATGACTCTATATAATATATAGGAATAGAGCACTCTGTGTGTAATGACTCTATATAATATATAGGAATAGAGCACTCTGTGTGTAATGACTCTATATAATATATAGGAATAGAGCACTCTGTGTGTAATGACTCTATATAATATATAGAAATAGATCCCTCTGTGTGCAATGACTCTATATAATATATAGGAATAGATCCCTCTGTGTGTAATGACTCTATATAATATATAGAAATAGATCCCTCTGTGTATAATGGCTCTATATTGTTAGGGCCAGGTGGACGGGCAGACCCAGGAGGTGGATCCACTGGGCTGAACACCTCACCGAGGGCAAGGTACCCGGTAGCCGGAGCACTACGGGTAGCAGGACAGTCCGTTCAGAGGAGTGGAGTGAAGAAGTCCCTGGGACCACGGGGTCTCTGAAGGTAGTCCAGGTGACGGAGCTCAGGTTCGGAGGCCGAGATGACGTCAGGCAGAGTCCGGAACCAACGGAGCGAGAAAGTGGGTCACCACAGGGATCGGAGATGGTAGGAACTGACGGGATGGCAGACAGTCACTGTTCGGGGTTCGGGTATCGTCAGGACCGGTCGGCGAGGCAGGAGCGGCTCTACGAGAGAGATAGGTAAGTATACCACAAGACACAAGGAGACCTGACTCCTAGCTTAGCAAACACGAAGAACAGGCCCCGCCCACTTGGAAAGGATCCCCCTATATACCCTGTACCTGATTCCTCAATATCCTGTTTGAGGACACTGGCCCTTTAAGAGAGGGTCAATGACCGCGCGCGCGCCCTAATGCGCATGCGCGAGGCCCGGCTGCCAGAAGCCAGAGCAGGGAGCGGTGCACAGGAGGCAGGAGTGTCGGGCCGGCTCAGGACAGCAGACGGGCGCCGGGACCGGGGATCGGGTTGCCTGGAGGACGCAGGTGAGGGAGCATGGAGGCTGAGGAGCGGGGGCCCGGGGAGCGTGGCACGGGAGCGGGGATGCGAGGGCCGGGAGCGGGGGAGCGTGGCAGGGGAGCCGGTGAGCATGGCAGGGGAGCCGGGAAGCATGGCAGGGGAGCTGGTGAGCGTGACATATATAATATATAGGAATAGATCCCTCTGTGTGTAATGACTCTATATAATATATATAGGAATAGATCCCTCTGTATGTAATGACTCTATATAATATATAGGAATAGATCACTCTGTGTGTAATGACTCTATATAATATATAGGAATAGATCCCTCTGTGTGTAATGACTCTATATAATATATAGAAATAGATCCCTCTGTGTATAATGGCTCTATATAATATAGGAATAGATCCATCTGTGTGTAATGACTCTATATAATATATAGGAATAGATCCCTCTGTATGTAATGACTCTATATAATATATAGGAATAGATCATTCTGTGTGTAATGACTCTATATAATATATAGGAATAGATCCCTTTGTGTGTAATGACTATATAATATATAGGAATAGATCGCTCTGTGTGTAATGACTCTGTGTGTAATGACTCTATATAATATATAGGAATAAAGCACTCTGTGTGTAATGACTCTATATAATATATAGGAATAGATCCCTCTGTGTGTAATGACTCTATATAATATATAGGAATAGATCCCTCTGTGTGTAATGACTATGTGTGTAATGACTCTATATAATATATAGGAATAGAGCACTCTGTGTGTAATGACTCTTTATAATATATAGGAATAGATCCCTCTGTGTATAATGACTCTATATAATATATAGAAATAGATCCCTCTCTGTATAATGGCTCTATATAATATATAGGAATAGATCCATCTGTGTGTAATGACTCTATATAATATATATAGGAATAGATCCCTCTGTGTGTAATGACTCTATATAATATATAGGAATAGATCCCTCTGTGTGTAATGACTATGTGTGTAATGACTCTATATAATATATAGGAATAGAGCACTCTGTGTGTAATGACTCTATATAATATATAGGAATAGATCCCTCTGTGTATAATGACTCTATATAATATATAGAAATAGATCCCTCTCTGTATAATGGCTCTATATAATATATAGGAATAGATCCATCTGTGTGTAATGACTCTATATAATATATATAGGAATAGATCCCTCTGTGTGTAATGACTCTATATAATATATAGAAATAGATCCCTCTGTGTGTAATGACTCTATATAATATATATGAATAGAGCCCTCTGTGTGTAATGACTCTATATAATATATAGGAATAGAGCACTCTGTGTGTAATGACTCTATATAATATATAGGAATAGATCACTCTGTGTGTAATGACTCTATATAATATATAGGAATAGATCCCTTTGTGTGTAATGACTATATAATATATAGAAATAGATCCCTCTGTGTATAATGGCTCTATATAATATATAGGAATAGATCCCTCTGTGTGTAATGACTCTATATAATATATAGGAATAGATCCCTCTGTATGTAATGACTCTATATAATATATAGGAATAGATCCCTCTGTGTGTAATGACTCTATATAATATATAGGAATAGATCCCTCTGTGTGTAATGACTATATAATATATAGGAATAGATCCCTCTGTGTGTAATGACTATATAATATATAGGAATAGATCCCTATGTGTGTAATGACTCTGTGTGTAATGACTCTATATAATATATATGTCACAAACCACCGGGGGGGTCACTCAGAAATCCCCCGCGCTGGCTACCAGTACGTCACAATCGGGGGGTAACAAGTGGGGGTCACCCCTCCTTTATACCTCCCGACCGACAGACAGAGCACGTGACGCGCTCTCTAGCGCCCCTCTTATAGTCAGGCCAATTATGGAATTGCCCGACAATAAGCAAGGAGGCCGCTATACTACTTATGCCGATTATTGAAGGGTCCCCGGTGAGAGTAGGGTATATATTCCCCCGACCTCCGCGGGCGGAATATATAAAATCTCCCCGAATCTCACTGGCCTCCCCACAATAATCCTTGGCACAAACTCGCTGCCACCAACCGCTTCACGGTAACTATTAGCCGAACACACAGACGTGGGATTCAAGATCGAGATAACAGAACAGCCCAAGATTAATTATATAATTTAATCAGCCTAAAGCACACTAGAAACTACAATATATACAATAGGGAATCTACAGAATATACATATGTCAGAGTACAGTTACAATCAAAGCATGGGTTACAAACAGGCATACACAGTTCCAGCAGTTACCTTGTTGCGTCTGGCCACAGGGGGGCGCTGTAGACCAGGTTTCCAGGAACTCCCTCACAGGTCTTTCCCAACCAGGCCCCCGAGCAGAAGAACACTGGAAAATGGCCGAAGTAGGGTTATCAACCTGGGCAATCCAGGTCCCCTCCTACCTCAGTGACCTCACAGGGAAGCACTGCTCCACCCCTGGCTGGAGTTATGGACAAAATCCACAACATGGAATATGGCCATAACTTGGCCTGGGAGCGTCGTAGGCGGACGCCAATGCTCTCATTGTGACAGTTATGAATTTAGCTACAGAACGAGGGGACTCATGACCTGTCTGCCAGTTCCCCATTGGCTGATATCACGCCTGGGGCATTTCCCAATGTCCCGCTCCCATAAAAAGGGGGTGCCGGCATCGTCCACATGCGGAGACACCATTTTTATGGTTGCCATATTTATCGGAAATATGGCTTGCGAGATATGAACCATTTTTTACTGGAGTCGTTCTGTCTGGCTATTTCCATAGCCTTGCTAACTAGCTAGCAGCTCCTACTACAGGGTGACGGCAGGGAGTCATCCTGTGTCCATTGTCCTAAAGCCACCTAATTTCCATATCACAGGACATGGCCATGGGGCCTTCACAGATGCTGGACATCTGAGGACAAGAAGGGGGGGGGGGGGGGGCACTGCCAGGGAGTGATGAGAGCGATTATGACTCCCAGTCATAATTCCTCTTCATATCCCAGGATTTGCCTCACACCTCCCCCCTTTTGAGGGCGCTAGGGGGCAGCACACTCCGGTGTTCCCCCGTGCGCCCGTCCGCGACCTCTCCTTGTCGGGACAGCCCGTCTGCGTTACCGTGGTCACGGCCCCTTTTGTGGCGAATGGTGAAGTTGTATTGCTGGAGCGCAAGGCTCCATCGCAACAATCGCCCATTCGTCCCAGAGACGGTGTGCAACCAGCTGAGGGGATTGTGGTCCGTCTCCACGATGAAGTGGCGCCCGTATAGATAGGGTTGCAGACGCTGCAGGGCCCACACTATGGCCAGGCACTCCTTCTCCATCGTGGAATAGGCAACTTCCCTTGGTAACAGCTTCCTGCTCAGGTACAAGACTGGGTGCTCTTGGCTCGCAGAGTCCACCTGGCTGAGCACCGCACCGAGGCCGAAGTCACTGGCGTCGGTCTGTACTACAAACGGCCGCGTGAAGTCGGCTGCCTGTAGCACGGGCGGGCTGGACAGGGCGTCCTTTAGGGCCCGGAAGGCTGTCTCGCAGTCCATTGTCCAATCGACTGCAGAGGGCAGCTTCTTCTTTGTGAGGTCCGTCAAGGGCTTTGCCAGGCTACTATAGCATGGAACAAACCTCCTATAGTACCCAGCGGTCCCCAAGAAGGACATCACCTGCTTCTTGGTCCTGGGGGTGGGCCAGGATGCGATGGCTTCCACTTTCTCAGGCTCGGGCTTCAGTGTTCTCCCACCTACCCGGTGACCGAGGTACTGGACCTCGCTCATGGCCAGCTGACACTTGCCCGGCTTGATGGTCAAACCTGCCCGGTGGACCCGCCTGAGCACCTGTGCTAGATGCTCTAGGTGATCTTCCCAGGTGGGACTGAAGACGGCAATGTCATCCAGGTACGCGGCCGCGTACCCTTCAAGTCCCTTGAGCAGGGTGTTGACCATCCGCTGGAAAGTGGCAGGGGCATTCCTCATCCCGAATGGCATCACCGTGGACTCGTACAGTCCAAATGGGGTAATAAAGGCAGAGCGTTCCCTGGCCTTGCGAGTCAGGGGGATCTGCCAATATCCCCGGCTCAGATCCATGATGGTCAGGTACTGAGCCCCGGCCAACTGATCGAGCAGGTCATCGATGCGTGGCATTGGGTACGCATCGGCGACCGTGACCGCATTGAGCCCCCTGTAGTCCACGCAGAACCGAGTGGTTCGGTCCTTCTTAGGGACGAGGACTACAGGCGAGGCCCAAGCGCTGTTGGATGCCTGGATCACCCCCAGCTTCAGCATCTCGTCAATCTCCTGGCGCATGTGTTGCTGCACCTCCAGGGAGACCCGATATGCTGAACGCCGGATCGGGGGATGATCCCCAGTGTCCACGTGATGGACAGCCAAGTCAGTCCTTCCGGGCTGGTTGGTAAACAACCCCCGGAAGGGGTGTAGGGTGGCCCACAGCTGGGACCGTTGGTCCTCCAAGAGCTGGTGGCCAACCTCCACATCCTCAATGGATCCGCCTGCCCTAACCTGGGCTAGCATATCCAAGAGGGTTTCCGCTTCTCCCTCCTCGGGCAGGTTGCACACGGGGAGCGCACATGCCTCCCGCTCATGATGTGCCTTCATCATGTTCACATGGAAGGGCTTCCGCCTTCCACGGGCAGGGTCCAGGGTGACCAGGTACGTCACAGGGTTGAGCTGCCGGTACACGAGGTATGGGCCTTCCCAGGCTGCCTGAAGCTTGTCCTGTGGTACGGGGACCAGTACCCACACCTTTTGACCCACTTGGTAGGTCCTCTCACAAGCGTTCTGGTCGTACCAACGCTTCTGATCGGCCTGGGCTTGAGCCATATTGTCGTGTACCAGTTGCGTCAAGGCCTGCATTTTGTCCCGGAAGCGCATGACATACTCGATAACCGACACTCCAGGGGTGGCCAAATCCCCTTCCCAAGCCTCCTTCACCAGAGCCAGGGGGCCCCGCACACGTCGCCCGTACAGGAGCTCAAACGGTGAGAATCCTGTTGAGGCCTGTGGAACCTCCCGGTAAGCAAATAACAGGTGTGGGAGATACCGCTCCCAGTCACGCCCATGGGAGTCGACCAACATCTTAAGCATCTGCTTTAAGGTGCCATTGAACCGCTCGCACAGGCCATTAGTCTGTGGATGGTACGGGCTGGCCACCAGATGTCGCACCTGGACTTGCTTACAGAGGGCCTCCATCAGCTGGGACATGAATTGGGTCCCCCGGTCAGTGAGCATTTCCTGGGGAAAACCCACTCGGGAGAAAATCTCCAGCAATGCGGTGGCCACCTTGTCAGCCCGAATGGACGACAAGGCCACTGCTTCTGGGTACCGGGTGGCATAGTCCACTACCGTCAGTATGAAGCGTTTCCCGGAGCTGCTGGGGATGGCCAGCGGGCCGACCAGATCCACAGCCACCCTCCTGAAAGGCTCATCGATGATTGGCAGAGATACTAGTGGGGCTTTGGGGCGTGGCCCCGCCTTCCCCACTCTCTGACAGGTTTCACACGAACGGCAGTAGGCAGCCACATCGGCCCCCATTTTTGGCCAGTAGAAATGCTGGTTTAACCTGGCCTTGGTCTTAGCGATCCCTAGGTGTCCGGCCATCGGAATCTCATGTGCGATCCGCAACAACTCCGTCCGGAACGGATAGGGTACCACCAACTGTCGGTCCCTGGGCCACGCCTCCGGTGAACCCTGCTGGACCGTGGCCCGGTACAGCCGTCCTTGGTCCCAGACCACTCGCTCCGGGTCCGAGTCCGAGGGAGGCTGTGCCGCCTGCTCCTTAAGAGCTTTCAGGCTGTCGTCAGCTTCTAACGCTGCCTGAAACCCCTGACTAGATGTGGCCAGAATCGACGAGACTGTCACATCTTCAGTCAGTACCCCGGGACCTGTGTCCTGGCCTCCACCTGACTCGGCTGCCACTTGGTCAGAAGGGGAAGAGCTATCGGACCTCCGGGAGGCCCCTTGGCTTCCAGCACTCCCACTGCGGGTGACAGCGGCCACAGCCGCTGCGACCGTGGGTCGTGCCTGCTCCTCCTCCGTTCCTGACCAAGTCGCCGGTTCAGGCAGACCTACCTGGCTTCCTGACACCCCGGTTGTGGGGGAACCATGCACCGAGATCTTACCTGGGAGCACTTCCGCTCCTGGACCGGCCCCAATCTCACCTGCCTGTTCCCCTCCTGCAGCAACAGAACCCCGCTGTGAAATCTCTGGGGACCCCACATTTGCTGTGGTAGCCCCCACCCCACACACTGGTCCTCCCCCTGCAGCACCCTGCTCTCTGCTTATCCCTGCAGAGGGCAACAGATCCCAGCTCACAGGCTGGTTACTTGTAGAGGCATTGTCACACCTTTCTCTGACCCCCTCCCCTGTCACAGCTGCAGCTGTGTGTGTGTCTATGGTGTCTATGCAAGCAGAAATATCAGAGTTCACTCCCTCCTCCCTTACATCATTCATAGATAACACATTAACATTGTCCGGAGGCATGTCAGTACGGGCTGAAGGTTCAGCCCTTGGTTGGGGCCCAAACTGGGAGGTTATCTGCCCCAAATCTGTCCCCAGTAGCACGTTTGCAGGGATCCGATCAGTTACCCCCACCTCCCTCACCCCTCGCCCTGCGCCCCAGTCCACATAAATGTCAGCAACAGGCAGCGCCGGGTCAATGCCTCCAATCCCGGAGACAGCGAGGGTTTTTCCAGGGATCAAGTCTTGGGGGGACACCATCTCAGGCCGCACCAGAGTCACCTCCGAGGCGCTGTCTCGCAGTCCTATGGTCACAGACCGGCCGACGGTGACAGGTTGGAAGCTGTCCAGGGACCTACCACCACCCCCACCCACACAATACACCTTGGGCGGCCCTTGGGACGGGGACGGAGCCGGGGCCTTGGGACGCTGAGGGCACATGGCCTTGAAGTGTCCAGGTAGGTTGCACTGGTGGCACCGTCTTGGTTCCGCCACGGGCCTGGAGAGGGGAGTTGAGGGGGACACCCCCTGCAGTCTAGGGGCAGGTGGGGCAGTCGCAGAATTCATCTTACCCCCTCTCCAGGTGCTGCTGGTGGCCGCTCTCCTGGCCTCAGGGGCCCGGTTGTTGGTGTAGTCATCGGCAAGGGCAGCTGTAGCCGTGGACCCCTTTGGCTTCTGGTCTCGGATGAACTGGCGGAGATCCTCAGGGCAGTTCCACAAGAGTTGCTCCGTGATGAACAAGTCCAGGATCTCCGGTCCGGTGGAAAGCTGCAGGCCTTGGGTCCAGTGGTCGGCAGCTCGGGCAAGTGCCCGCCGGTGGTCAGCCCAGGAGTCCTTTGGTCCCTTCTGTAGGCTCCGGAACTTCTTGCGGTAGGACTCTGGAGTGAGGTTGTACTGTTGGATCAGGGCCCGCTTGATGGTGTCGTAGCCCTGATCTGCCTCAGCAGGCAAGTCCCCAAGGACATCCAGGGCCTTACCCCTTAAACGGGGGGTCAGGTATTTGGCCCACTGGTCCTTGTCCAGATGGTGCTGCAAGCAAGTCCGTTCAAAAGCAGTCAAGAAAGAGTCCAAGTCTCCATCCTTCTCCAGCACTGGGAAGTCCTCAACACGGACCTTTGGAAGTTTGGTGTCTCGAAGGTCACATGTGGCTGATGAGGGCCGGAGCTGAGCTAGCTGCAGCTGGTAGTCACGGTCTGCCTGTCGCTCTCGCTCTTCACGCGCTGCCTGCCGCTCTCGCTCCGCAGCCTCACGCTCTGCGTGCCGCTCTGCCCTGCGCTCTGCCAGGAGTTCCTTGTAGCCCTTCTGGTCTCCAGCCTGGAGAAGGGCCATAGCCATTTGAAGAAGGCTATCCGAGCCTCCCAGGCTCGGTGGAATGGCACGTGGTGATCTGCGGCACGCTGCAGAGCTAGGCGATTCACTGTCCCTTTCAGAGCGGAGGGCTGGCATCTGGCTCGTTGAGGAACCTTGGGTGAGCTCCTCCTCATCTTGTCCAGCAGTGCCAGGTTGCGCAATGTCCTCGGCAGAACGGTTTTCTGGCGTCGAGCTCCTGGAGGACTCGTGGGCAACCTCCTCATTGCTGTCCACAGCACCGTCCTCCCTCTCTTCGGCTCCTGCCTTAGCATTGGCCAGTTGCATAGCTCTGCTCCTGGTGCCATCAGCCATTCTTGCAGACTTTTGGTCACTGACACAGAACTGACACCTGATGCCTCCACACACCTTACAGTATCTGCACTCTGACACTCTAGTGTTGAGCTAGTCTGAAGACCCCAGCAGCCACAGCTGCTGCAGGCAGTCTTTAGTGTCTGGGAGTATGGGTCTCACACTCACACACACTATTATCTCGATCCCACCGCTATGCCACCAATATGTCACAAACCACCGGGGGGGTCACTCAGAAATCCCCCGCGCTGGCTACCAGTACGTTACAATCGGGGGGTAACAAGTGGGGGTCACCCCTCCTTTATACCTCCCGACCGACAGACAGAGCACGTGACGCGCTCTCTAGCGCCCCTCTTATAGTCAGGCCAATTATGGAATTGCCCGACAATAAGCAAGGAGGCCGCTATACTACTTATGCCGATTATTGAAGGGTCCCCGGTGAGAGTAGGGTATATATTCCCCCGACCTCCGCGGGCGGAATATATAAAATCTCCCCGAATCTCACTGGCCTCCCCACAATAATCCTTGGCACAAACTCGCTGCCACCAACCGCTTCACGGTAACTATTAGCCGAACACACAGACGTGGGATTCAAGATCGAGATAACAGAACAGCCCAAGATTAATTATATAATTTAATCAGCCTAAAGCACACTAGAAACTACAATATATACAATAGGGAATCTACAGAATATACATATGTCAGAGTACAGTTACAATCAAAGCATGGGTTACAAACAGGCATACACAGTTCCAGCAGTTACCTTGTTGCGTCTGGCCACAGGGGGGCGCTGTAGACCAGGTTTCCAGGAACTCCCTCACAGGTCTTTCCCAACCAGGCCCCCGAGCAGAAGAACACTGGAAAATGGCCGAAGTAGGGTTATCAACCTGGGCAATCCAGGTCCCCTCCTACCTCAGTGACCTCACAGGGAAGCACTGCTCCACCCCTGGCTGGAGTTATGGACAAAATCCACAACATGGAATATGGCCATAACTTGGCCTGGGAGCGTCGTAGGCGGACGCCAATGCTCTCATTGTGACAGTTATGAATTTAGCTACAGAACGAGGGGACTCATGACCTGTCTGCCAGTTCCCCATTGGCTGATATCACGCCTGGGGCATTTCCCAATGTCCCGCTCCCATAAAAAGGGGGTGCCGGCATCGTCCACATGCGGAGACACCATTTTTATGGTTGCCATATTTATCGGAAATATGGCTTGCGAGATATGAACCATTTTTTACTGGAGTCGTTCTGTCTGGCTATTTCCATAGCCTTGCTAACTAGCTAGCAGCTCCTACTACAGGGTGACGGCAGGGAGTCATCCTGTGTCCATTGTCCTAAAGCCACCTAATTTCCATATCACAGGACATGGCCATGGGGCCTTCACAGATGCTGGACATCTGAGGACAAGAAGGGGGGGGGGCACTGCCAGGGAGTGATGAGAGCGATTATGACTCCCAGTCATAATTCCTCTTCATATCCCAGGATTTGCCTCACAATATAGGAATAGAGCACTCTGTGTGTAATGACTCTATATAATATATAGGAATAGATTCCTCTGTGTGTAATGACTCTCTCTATATAATATATAGGAATAGATCCCTCTGTATGTGATGACTCTATATAATATATAGGAATAGATCACTCTGTGTGTAATGACTCTATATAATATATAGAAATAGATCCCTTTGTGTGTAATGACTATATAATATTTAGAAATAGATCCCTCTGTGTATAATGGCTCTATATAATATATAGGAATAGATCCCTCTATGTGTAATGACTATATAATATATAGGAATAGATCCCTCTGTGTGTAATGACTCTGTGTGTAATGACTCTATATAATATATAGGAATAGAGCACACTGTGTGTAATGACTCTATATAATATATAGGAATAGAGCACTCTTTGTGTAATGACTATATAATATATAGGAATAGAGCACTCTGTGTGTAATGACTCTATATAGCCTAGTAAGTCGCTGTTATGATCGCTGCTTAGCTGTCAAACACAGCAGAAGCAGCAGCCATCATAACAACACGCGTCGCTGTGGAAGCCATGCTGCACTTGGTAACTAAGATAAATATCGGGTAACCATTACCCGATATTTACCTTGGTTACCAGCGCTCTCCTAGCCAGGGTACACATCGGGTTAATTACCCGATGTGTACTCCGGCTACGTGTACAGGGAGCCAGCGCTAAGCGGTGTGCTCTCACGCTGCCAGTGCCGGCTCCCTGCTCACGTAGCTGGAGTACACATCGGGTAATTAACCCAATGTGTACTCTGGCTAGAAGAGCAGGATGCAGGGAGCCGTCACTGGCAGCGTGAGAGCGGCGGACGCTAGTAACTAATGTAAATATCGGGTAACCAAGGAAAGGGCTTCTTGGTTACCCGATGTTTACCTTGGTTACAGCTTTCCGCAGGCTGCCAGAAGCCAGCTCCTGCTCCCTGCTCGCTTCATTTCGTCGCTATCTCGCTGTCACACACAGCGATGTGCGCTTCACAGCGGGAGAGCGACGAGCAAAAAATGAAGCAGGACATTCACCAACGAGCGGCGACCTCACAGCAGGGGCCAGGTCGTTGCTGGATGTCACACACAGCGACAGCGACGGGACGTCGCTGCCACGTTACAGAAAATAGTGATGTAGCAGCGACGTCGTTGTCGCCGTCGCTGTGTGTGACACCACCTTAAGTCATTGTGTGTGACTGGGCCTTAAGGAGGAATGAGAGTATGTAAAGACACAAAGGGAAGTGCTGAAGATTAACAGCTGAAAAGGTCAGGAAAACTGCAGGGTCCTAAAGAGAAAGGGATAAATCCCTAGCAGAAAAAAAAGGGAAAGTCAAAGAGCAGCTTGTGTAGCCAAACGCTGCGACCTTCTACAGCCAGAAACTACAGGACTGTCTGTCATGCGTGACACACCTGTAACACCTGCCTTTTCAAATAGCCAAGAGGTTTTAAAGAAGTTATCCAGGTTTTTAAACTATTTATAGGAACAATAAATAAATATATGATCCTAGGTGGTTAGACATAAAGACCCTGCTGATCATCAGTGTAGGCTGCAATTAGCAGTGCCGCTTGTTTATTGCTTATCTACAGTCGGGGACATACTGTACAGTCCAGATGAGGACGGTCGTGCCTGGTGCTGCCGCTTTCATACGATCAATTGAGATCCCAGATAATCCTTTAAAACAGTAACAAATACCAATGATAAAATATTATCTGCCATCCTCATCGAAGATCAAAGCTGCTAAGACACAACCATGCGCTAACACTTCTGCAATAAAAGGATATTTCAAGTTTATAGTCAATTGGAGAAGAAAAATATGCTATCGGTTATCTGGTATGACTGCATTGGGAATATTTATTCAATATTTTAATCAATCAGTCTTCATGGTAATTCACCGCATCCTCCCCGACTCCCCCACAAAAATGGGGCGAATGTAATTGTAATTGCCTGCATAGGAGACATTCCTTGTGGTAATACTAGTTATTTATCTACTCTTGGTGTCCTTACTGTTCTTAATACGTTACTTGTCCATGTACCAGCATTACCTTTATGAAACTTTTTTCCATCGTTATTTATAAATCCTCACACACCTTATGTATCTAAATTACCTTTTTTCTTGTCATTAATTTTTCTTCCAACATCAGATATCGCGTTCCTGATCTCTGTACAGGATATAACAGATAACAACATTTCTTTAAAAAAAAGTAAATAATAAATATATATATATATATATATATATGTATATATACACTAGGTGTAGTATTCGGCATTGCCCAGGATAGTAATTTAAACGGGCTTTACACGCCCCCGTCTGTTGTGCGTCACGGGCAAATCACTGCCCATGGCGCACAACATCGCTAACACCCGTCCCACTATACTTACCTGCCTAGCGACGTCGCTGTGGCCGGCAAACTGCCTCCTTTCTAAGGGGGAGGTTTGTGCGGCGTCACAAAGCGGCCATCCAATAGAAGCGGAGGGGCGGAGATGAGCGGGACGAACATCCCGACCACTTCCTTCCTTCCTCATTGCGCGCGGCCGCAGGTACGATGTTGTTCCTCATTCCTGCGGTGTCACACATAGCGATGTGTGCTGCCGCAGGAACGACTAACATCATCGTACCTGCAGCAGCAACGATAATCGTGATAGGAACGACTGGACAACGATCGATGATATGGTGAGTATTTTTGATCGTTACCGGTCGTTTCTGCAGTGTCACATGCAACGACGTCGCTAACGAGGCCGGATGTGCGTTACGAATTCCATGACCCCAACGACATCTCGTTAGCGATGTCGTTGCGTGTAAACCCCGCTTTAGTGTCTCTGTCTGTCTCTCCCACTCTCCCTCTTTCTCTCTCTGTCTGACTGTGTCCATCTCTCTGTCTCTCTCTGTTTGTCTCTGCCTGTCTGTCTATCTCTGTCTGTCTTTCTATCTGTCCCCCTATCTGTCTCTCTCTGTTTTCTCTGTCTGTCTCTCACTGTCTCTCTGCCTGTCTCTGTCTGCCTCTCTCTGTCTGTCTCGCTATCTCGTTTTCTGTCTCTCTGTGTCTTTCTGTCTGTCTCTCTCTGTCTGCCTCTCTCTCTTTCTGTCTGTCTCTCTCTTTCTGTGTGTGTCTCTCTCTGTCTATCTATCACTCTGTTTCTCTCTCTATCTCTTTTTGTCTTTCTGTCTCTCTTTGTCTGTCTCTTCCTGTCTGTTTCTCTCTGTCTGTCTCCCTATCTGTCTGTCTCTCTGCCTGGTTCTGTCTCTCTCTGTCTGCCTCTTTTTGTCTCTCTGTATATCCCTGTCTCTCTCTGTCTCTCTCTATCACTCTGTCTCTCTCTGTCTCTCCCTGTCTGCCTCTCTCTGTCTGTCTCTCTGTCTGTCTCTGTCTCTCTCTCCGTCTGCCTCTCTCTGTCTTTCTTTATATCTCTGTCTGTCTCTCTTTTTCTCTGTCTCTCTCTGCTGTCTATCTCTGTTTCTCTGTCTACCTCGCTCTGTATGTCTGTCTCTCTATCTCTCTTTTTCTGTCTCTCTGTTTGTCTGTCTCTCTTTGTCTTTCTGTCTCTCTCTATCTCTCTGTCTCTCTCTGTGTCTCTGTCTTTCTGTTTCTCTCTCTTTGTTTGTCTCTCTATGTCTCTCTGTCTCTCTTTCTGTCTCTCTCTATCTCTCAACCGCAATCACATTACCTCACACATAAGCTTCTTATACTAAAGGTGGTGTCACACACAGCGATGGCGACGACGTCGCTGCTACGTCACCATTTCCTGTGACGTGGCAGTGACGTCCCGTCGCTGTCGCTGTGTGTGACATCCAGCAACGAGCTGGCCCCTGCTGTGAGGTCGCCGCTCGTTGCTGAATGTCCTGCTTCATTTTTTGCTTGTTGCTCTCCCTCTGTGAAGCGCACATCGCTGTGTGTGACAGTGAGAGTGCGACGAACTGAAGCGAGCAGGGAGCAGGAGCCGGCGTCTGACAGCCTGCGGTAAGCTGTAATCATGGTAAACATCGGGTAACCAAGAAGCACTTTCCTTGGTTACCCGATATTTACATTAGTTACTAGCACCGCCGCTCTCATGCTGCCAGTGCCGGCTCCCTGCTCCCTGCACTCCTAGCCAGAGTACACATCGGGTTAATTACCTGATGTGTACTCCAGCTACGTGAGCAGGGAGCCGGCACTGGCAGCGTGAGAGCACACCGCTTAGCGCTGGCTCCCTGCACACGTAGCCAGAGCCGGAGTACACATCGGGTAATTAACCCGATGTATACCCTGGCTAGGAGAGCAGGGAGCCAGCGCTAAGCGTGTGCGCTGGTAACCAAGGTAAATATCGGGTAATGGTTACCCGATATTTACCTTAGTTACCAAGTGCAGCATGGCTTCCACAGCGACGCGTGTTGTTATGATGGCTGCTGCTTCTGCTGTGTTTGACAGCTAAGCAGCGATCATAACAGCGACTTACTAGGTCGCTATTTTGTCACAGAAAATGGTGACGTAACAGCGACGTCGTTGTCGCTATGTGTGAACCCAGCTTAAGAATGTCCTTTGTTGCCTGTAGCTCCCAGCTCTATTGGCTTTAATGTAAGGAGGGTTTTTGGAGAGTAACTGTAAAGTGCGGGGTTAAATTTTCCCCTCAAAACATAGTCTATGACCTTTCCTGAGTCACATGAGGCGTCTGTGCAAAATTTTGTGATTGTAAATGCGACGGTGCAGACTCCTTTAGCGGATACACACACACACACATACAGTACATACACACACACACACGCATACATACACACACACATACATGCACACACACACACACACATACATACAGTACATACACACACACACACACACACACATACATACACACACACACACATACATTACATACACACACGCATACATACACACACACACACACACACACATACATACAGTACATACACACACACACACACATACATACACACACACACACACATTACATACACACACACATACATACACACACACACATACACTCAGGTTTATATATTATATATATTTTCATTTTTTAACCAGTATTACATCTTGTTTCTATTTTTTCTCCAATTCATTTTGTGTAAATGAAAACCAAATTCGTTATTGTATTTGCATCTTTTTTGTGTGGGGGGTTTTTTTTTCAAATTTTTCTTTGGCGCCTACATCTTTTAATTAGTGCATTTTATAAAGTCCAATTCAATTTTTATCATTTCCAAATCTGAGTGGGGTTTGGGGTCTCCAGCCACTTTCGTGGGAATTCATAATTTGTGACTTTTTAAAAAGTCGCAGCATTTTATGTGCAAAGTTTCTTCAGCCGGCATGAAGACTTTTTTTCAGAACAGTTGGAATCAGGTTAAAAATGATAATAAAGAGCTTTTTATTTTTTTTATTTTGAGGCAAAATTGGTGAATTTCATCATTTTAAAGAATTTGGCAGAAAAAAACCCACCAATGAATACCTATAGAAAAATCTTTATGCTCTGGGTTAAATTTTGATTGATGGTTGAGGAAGGTTAGCAATCAATGGGAAGCCAAAAATCTAGATTCAGAATGGTCAGGTCACTTTATTAACGGTAACATAAACTTGATTCACTTGCAACATATAAAGTTGTTTGATCCTTCAGCAAGAATCAAACAATACAAGATAATTTCTTAGGTATAGCTTCTATAATGCCAGTGGCGGACATATCATTGATGCAACCTGGGCAGCCGCACACGGGCTCAAGAACTAAGGGGGCCACATCCAGCTCCACAACAGATGGAATTGTGCATTATGATGACCTCTTGGGCTGTAAAAGACCCATATCTTGTTCTGTCCTTGTCCACCAGTGTATAATCCACTTTTCACACACAGGTAGGATATCATGAGGAAGCTCACCCTTTTAGACAAGTCTTTATCTAGCATAGGTCTGTTCTTTCCAGCACCACTTTTCTGCTTTCACCCTTTTAATCACCCTTGGGGCCACACCTGGAGTCTTAGCATTCAAGATCCTGGCAATATCCAGCAACTTTGCAGCCATTGATGAGGAGTGGACCAACACTCCACAGGCCACAATCAATAAAATGATCCCTTAGAGAATGGTGGTCACACCAGATACTTACTGGTCTTCTGACCCACCGAATCTCTCCAATAATGTAAAACAGCATATTATAGAGTGGCCTTTACTTGTGGCCAGCCTAAGGCACACAAGTGCAATAATTATGGTGTCTAATCAGCATCTTGATATGCCACACATTTGGAGTGGATGGATTGCTCAGGTGCTCAGTAAGGCCCCCTTCACACGTCAGTGATTCTGGTACGTATGTTGCAGTTTTTATACGTTCCAGAATCACGGATATACGCAGACACATTAAAATTAATGAGTCTGCGCACACATCAGTGATGTCTCACTTATTATATTCACCTGTCCATGCCGCTGCTGTCCACGGTGCTGAACTCTCGTGGATGATGTTTCTGGCTGCAGCTGTCTCAGCGCTGCAGCTACTTCCGGGTCGGCTGTGCGGTGCATAACTGCATATGTATCAGAATAATTAGCAGGCCGGAAGCAGCAGAGAACAGTGGCTGAAGACAGCAATGCTGGAGAAGGTGAGTTTAAAAAGCTTTTTATTTTCAATGTAAGTGGTCTTCTGGTATATGTTTCACGGATCACTCCATAGTGTGTTCCGTGGGAAATCAGTGATGCCAGAAAAAATGGACATATCTCTGTGCGAAAATCACAGACACGCGTGTACGCCGCACGCAGACATGTCCATTTTTTTCTGGCATCACAGATGTCCCACGGACCACACTGTGGAGTGATCCATGAAACACGTACCATAAAAACACGGACATCTAATATATAAAGCTGAATGTGTGTGTGTGTGTGTGTGTGTGTGTGTGTGTATGTCCGGGATTGGCATTTGCACTGTCGCAGCTACAGCCACAAAATTTTGCACACTCACACGTCTGGACCCCGAGAGCGTCATAGGCCATGTTGTGAGGCGAAATTTTAACCCCGCGCGTTCCAATTTACCAATCAATTTTGCCCCTATCTACATAATGGGGATCAAGTGAAACGAAAAGTGTATCCGCACCGTCGCATTTACAATCACGAAATTTTGCACAGACACCTCATGTGACTAGGGAACGTCATAGACAATGTTTTGACAGGAAAATTTAACCCCGCGCTTTACAGTTACTCTCCAAAAAACATGCCTCCATTAAAGTAAATAGAGCCTGGAACTACAGGTTATTAGTAGGAGCTCTGAGTTGTTGCTATAGGAACAAAAGACATTCATAGTATAAGAAGCTTATATGTGAGGTAATAAGATGTCGGTGGGGAGACGGATAGAGAGAGACAGGCAGAGAGACAGACAGAGAGACAGACAGAGAGACAGACAGAGAGACAGACAGGGAAAGAGACAGACGGTGAAAGAGACAGACAGAGACAGATGTGAAAGAGACAGACAGAGACAGATGGGGAAAGAGACAGACAGAGATAGACCTGGAAAGAGACAGAGACAGACCTTGAAAGAGAGACCTGAAAAGAGACAGACCTGGAAAGAGACAGATGGGGAAAGAGACAGATGGGGAAAGAAACAGACAGACATGTAGACAGGAACAGAGACAGGCAGACAGGGAAGGAGGAGACAGCCAGAGAGACAGACAAAGATAGATGGGGAAAGACACAGACCTTGATAGAGACAGACAGGGAAAGAAACAGAGAAATAGAGACAGACAAGGAAAGAGACAGACAGAGACAGGCAGACAGGAAAAGAGACAGACAGGAAAAGACACAGACAAAGAGAGGGGGAGACAGATGGGGAAAGAGACAGACCTGGGAAAGAGACAAACCTAGACAGAGACAGATGGGGAAAGAAACAGAGAGATATATAAAGCTGAATGTGTGTGTGTGTTTGTCCGGGATTGGCATCTGCACCGTCGCAGCTACAGCCACACAATTTTGCACACTCACATGTCTGGACCCCGAGAGCATCATAGGCTATGTTGTGAGGTGAAATTTTAACCCAGCGCGTTCCAATTTACCAATCAATTTTGCCCCTATCTACATAATGGGGATAAAGTGAAACGAAAAGTGTATCCGCACCGTTGCATTTACAATCACGAAATTTTGCACAGACACCTCATGTGACCCAGGGAACGTCGTAGACTATGTTTTGACAGGAAAATTTAACCCCGAGCTTTACAGTTACTCTCCAAAAAACATGCCTCCATTAAAGTAAATGGACCTGGAACTACAAGTTATTAGTAAGAGCTGTGATTGATTGCTATAGGAACAAAAGACATTCATAGTATAAGAAGCTTATATGTGAGGTAATAAGATGTCGGTGGGGAGACGGATAGAGAGACAGAGAGAGAGAGAGACAGACAGACAGAAAAGAGACAGACAGAGACAAATGGTGAAAGAGACAGAGACAGACAGTGAAAGAGACAGACAGATGGGGAAAGAGACAGACCTGGAAAGACAGACCTGGAAAGAGACAGATTGGGAAAGAGACAGATGGGGAAAAAGACAGATGGGGAAAGAGACAGACAGACATGCAGACAGGGACAGAGACAGGCAGACAGGGAAGGAGGAGACAGCCAGAGAGACAGACAAAGATAGATGGGGAAACACACTGACCTTGATAGAGAAAGACGTGGAAAGAGACAGAGAAATAGAGACAGACAAGGAAAGAGACAGACAGAGACAGGCAGACAGGGAAAGAGACAGACAGGAAAAGACACAGACAAAGAGACGGGGAGACAGACGGAGAAAGAGACAGACCTGGGAAAGAGACAGACCTAGAAAGAGACAGATGGGGAAAGAAACAGAGAGCTAGAGACAGACAAAGAAAGAGACAGACAGACACAGGCAGATGGGGAAAGAACAGATAGGGAAAGCGACAGACGGGGAAAGAGACAGATGGGGAAAGAGACACAGACAGGGAAAAAGACAGACGGGGAAAGAGACAGACGGGGAAAGAGACAGACGGGGAAGGAGACAGACAGAGACAGATGGGGAAAGAGACAGATGGGGAAAGAGACAGACGGAGAAAGAGACAGACGAGGAAAGAGGCAGACCTGGAAAGAGGCAGATCTGGAAAGAGACACCTGAAAAGAGACAGACCTGGAAAGAGACACCTGAAAAGAGACAGATGGGGAAAGAGACAGACGGAGAAAGAGACAGACCAGGAAAGAGGCAGACCTGGAAAGAGGCAGACCTGGAAAGAGACAGATCTGGAAAGAGACACCTGGAAAGAGACAGACCTGGAAAGAGACACCTGAAAAGAGACAGATGAGGAAAGAGGCAGACCTGGAAAGAGGCAGACCTGGAAAGAGGCAGACCTGGAAAGAGACAGACCTGGAAAGAGACAGACGGAGCACATTACTTGGCCAATTTAGTTAAATCTGTGTGGAATATCTGGGGTGTTGAAATATATGTTGTGAAATGCTTCTATTAGCTTAGTTTTTGCCTTTTAATAATTATATTTCTATTTGTTTTGTGTTTTTTGTGTGCAGAATACATTTTTGTTAATACATTCTATTTTGTTAACAGCAGTTATTAACCCGGGCGGTGAAGCCGGGTAGTACAGCTAGTTTAAAATAAATAGCTTTTTAAACGTACCTTCTCCAGCGATGCTGTCTTTAGCCGCTGCTCTCTGCTGCATCCAAACCGGCTAATTATTCTTATACATCTGCAGTTATGCACCGCACAGCCAACCCGGAAGTAGCTGCAGCGGTGAGACAGCGGTGGCAAGCAGCACCATCCGGGAGAGTTCAGCACCACGGACAGCAGCGGTGTGGACAGGTGAATATAATAAGTGCCTGATCTCCGTGTATTAGCAGAGATAGCACACGGAGATCATACGTGTGTCAAAATCACGGCACACAGAGGGACATACACACCTTTAACACGTCTGTGGTTTTCACTGACGTGTGAAAGAGGCCTAACACAGATTTCGAAAACTTGTGAACGATATTTGAGAGAAAAAGGCCTGTTGTGTACAGAGAAAAAGTCTTAGATCTTTGACTTCAGCTCATGCAAAATTGGAACAAAAACAAAAGTGTTGCGTTCATATGTTTGTTCAGTGTAGTATGGAAAAAACGTGTGCATTTTCAAAGTTTCTCCTATGGCCACGTTTACACAAGCGTATGTATAAACCTCCGTTTGTCATCCATACAGTGTTCCGTATATAAGAAATCCACTTTATACATCAAAAATGTAAATGTATTTTATGTTAATAATTGCAATGGATCCATAAATAACATGTCAGACGGATTGTATCCACATGGCACTTGATTTTACCGCACCCTTTGGGTTTAGTAATCTGAAAATTTCATCATAGATGGCACAAGAACATTAAAAAACAGACATTACTTGGAAGACCAGATGGCAACTGAGTACTATCCAGTTTTTCATAGATCCATTCACTAAAATAATTGACGTTCATCCACAAATCTGATCAAAAATACACATCTCCTTCCATTTTTGTGCACAATTGGTCAGCAAAAAAAATAAATGTGAATGTGCCATAGACTATAATGGGTGCATGAAAAACTCAGATTGAGGGCTCGTGAACTTGACCGTATTTTTGGGCTGAGTGCTGGCCGTGAAAAAAACGGATCTCACTTGAACCAATGTTGTTCAATGGGGCAATACAGATTATGGATTGTGTATAAAAACATTGCAACATTGCAACATTGCACCCATTCAAGCCTATAGGTGCGAGAAAAAATTAGATGCCACAGTATGATATCTGATTTTGGTTCACACGAGCGTATAGAAAATTGGTCCAATTTTCATCCAGAAAAGTTGGACAATTTTTTTTCTCACTTGTCATCCGTATGCAATCTGTTTTTTTTACAGTAGCAGTTATTAATAATTTCCAAGACCATTTACAGTTTCCTATGTTACAGAACTGCAATGTATCAGTAAAAATCGGATGCCATACTGTGGCATCCGAGTTTTTATTTACATCTATAGTTCTAAATGGGTTAGTGTGATCCGATTCATGGAGGCAAATCGTGAATACAGTCGCCCCCCGCTATATCGCAGTTCCCTTATTGCGGCTTCACTGTATCGCGGGTACCGGGGGGAGGCGGCAGCAGTGGTGGAGCAGGGTCATAGGATGCAGGGGCGGTGGTGGGGCAGGGCGCTGCGGCAGGTGTCCCGGATGCTCGCTCTGGGCACTGGCAGGAACATCCAAAAACTGTGCAGGCTTGGCACCCAGATCCAGGGTGTACTCAGATTGAGCTATCGGCTCAGTGACGAACCAAGATTGCATCTGCGCACAGGCCACCTCCGATCGTCATTTTTCTTAAGTTCACTGCTGGGATATCAATGGGACGGAGGCGGCGCATGCGCAGATGAGATCTTGAGCCGAGAGCTCAATCTGCGCACGCGCTGACTATAACTCCACTACTTCACAGATTTTAACCTATCATGGGGGTCTCCAGAACGTAACTCCAGCGATAGGTGAGGAATCACTGTCCTGCAATTTTTTTCTCGGCCAAGGAAAAAATTGGAAACGTGCGTTGCCTCAGTGAACAACATTGGTCCGAGTATGATCCGAAATTTTTGATGGAGAGCACTCGGACCGAAAATACAATCGTCCTATTCGTATGAGAAAAAACACAGATGAGGGCTTGATGATGAAAAACATTGATGACAGAGGGACAGATTTTTGTAGATGGCGGAGGTCTTACAGCCTTTTGCATTGGGGCACAGTTAGTTGCCAATGTAGCTTACTTTTTGGGGGTATCCAGTAAAATTTGCAACATTCTTCCAAAGTAATTGTAAAATGACAGCACAATGATCATTGTAGTGAATGAAGAGCTTTGTAAAAAATGTATCTCATTACATGTAGATGGATTGCACGACCAGCTATTGTGTAATACGGTAATTAGAGGTGCGGTATCTAATTCTTGCCATACAGTACATAGCTTTTGTTACAACAGTAGTAACTGGTTGTAAAAAGGCGTCCAGCGTGTGATCCAAGAGATATAACTACCCGAGGTTCAAGTTAGGTCAAACCCAGAATGTCCTCCATAGAACACAGTCCGAGTACGGGCCAAGATGTAAGGACCGACCTCGGGTCTCCTGACCTGATCGCCAAAGTCTCGTATATGGTGGTGGAATTTGTCTCCGGATATCCACAACCAGTCTGTGCATCGTGGTCCAAACTTGGATGGACATTTTAATTCGGCCTTAAAAGGGGTTGTCCAGGATTAGGAAAAATGGTATATTTTCCCCTTAGCGCCACTGAAACCGATGCCCAGTCCATACATCGATGTCCGTTCCCGGATGGCGAAACACAAATGTGTGAAACCAGCCTCCATCTAAGTGTACATTGCGTTAACAAGGTGTATGTGGCTCCAGTGTCGCCCCAAAATAGTCATTTTTTTTAGAGGACCTAGGTGAGGAACTGCCATCTGAGGGGAGCCATTGCCTTAGTAGTGATACAAACAGGACATTTTAACCCAATGGGGGAGATTTATTAAAGGGGTGGTTCACCCATTTTTTTTATTTTCTGTATGAGCTCTACTTACCTTTCTAGGCGTCTTCTCCATTGGCTTCTGTTTCCAGTTCTGGCACTGAGCGGCGCTATCCTGCACGCTCAGTGCCGGTCACATGACCCCCTGGAGCTGTGGCCGCCGGCATCCTCTGACGTCCCGGCATTTCCGGGCTCTCAAACAAGACGGGTACGTCACAGCATGAGCATTTTGTCATTCATGACTTTTACCATATTTATTATGCGTTTTAGACACTTTTTGTGCTGATTGATGAGAGGGTGTGGATTGGTAGGAAAGGGGTATGGTCTCATGCAATTCCACACATAAAAAAAAAATCACTCAAATTGTGACGCACATATCTGGCACAAAGTAAGACAACTAATATACTTACAATAGACAGCCTTAGGCCCTGTGCGCACTGGAAAACGGAATTTTCTTAAGAAAATTCCGCAGGGTCTGAAAGATTACCGCACCCGCGGTAAAAAACCGCGGCAAACCGCACCCTAAAACTGCATGCGGTTTGCCGCGATTTTACCGCGGTATTGTTCGCGGTATTGCCACAGGTTTGCCACGTGCGGGTTGGTACGTGTGCTTTAATGCATTCAATGCAATAAAGCACATTGGAAAAAAAAAGGTCATTTCCTTCTGAGATAGATAGTAGATAGATAAATAGACAGCTAGAGGAATAGATAGATAGATAGACAGACAGATAGAGGGATAGATATATAGATAGATAGATAGATAGATAGATAGATAGATAGATAGATAGATAGATAGATAGATAGATGTATAGATGGATAGATGGATAGATAGATAAATAGACAGCTAGAGGAATAGATAGATAGATGGATAGATAGATAGAGGGATAGATAGATAGAGGGATAGATAGATAGATAGATAGATAGATAGATAGATAGATAGATAGATAGATAGATAAATAGACAGCTAGAGGAATAGATAGATAGACAGACAGATAGAGGGATAGATAGATAGATAGAGGGATAGATAGATAGAGGGATAGATAGATAGATAGATAGATAGATAGATAGATAGATAGATAAATAGACAGCTAGAGGAATAGATAGATAGATGGATAGATAGATAGATGGATAGATGGATAGATGGATAGAGGGATAGATAGATAGAGGGATAGATAGATAGAGGGATAGATAGATAGATAGATAAATAGACAGCTAGAGGAATAGATAGATAGACAGACAGATAGAGGGATAGATAGATAGATGGATAGATGGATAGATAGATAGAGGGATAGATAGATAGATAGATAGATAGAGGGATAGATAGATAGATAGATAGATAGATAAATAGACAGCTAGAGGAATAGATAGTGTCACAAACCACCGGGGGGGTCACTCAGAAATCCCCCGCGCTGGCTACCAGTACGTCACAATCGGGGGGTAACAAGTGGGGGTCACCCCTACTTTATACCTCCCGACCGACAGACAGAGCACGTGACGCGCTCTCTAGCGCCCCTCTTATAGTCAGGCCAATTATGGAATTGCCCGACAATAAGCAAGGAGGCCGCTATACTACTTATGCCGATTATTGAAGGGTCCCCGGTGAGAGTAAGGTATATATTCCCCCGACCTCCGCGGGCGGAATATATAATATCTTCCCGAATCTCACTGGCCTCCCCACAATAATCCTTGGCACAACTCGCTGCCACCAACCGATTTACGGTAACTATTAGCCGAACACACAGACGTGGGATTCAAGATCGAGATAACAGAGCAGCCCAAGATTAATTATATAATTTAATCGCCTAAAGCACACTAGAAACTACAATATATACAATAGGGAATCTACAGAATATACATATGTCAGAGTACAGTTACAGATAAAGCATGGTTTACAAACAGATATGCAATTCAATCAGTTACCTTGTGTGTCTGGCCACAGGGGGGCGCTGTAGACCAGGTTTCTAGGATTCTTCCTCACAGGTCTTTCCCAACCAGGCCCCCGAGCAGAAGAACGCTGGAAAATGGCCGAAGTAGGGTTATCAACCTGGGCAGATCCAGGTCCCCTCCTACCTTAGTGACCTCACAGGGAAGCACTGCCACTCCCCCTGCATGGATCAGAATTATCCAGCAAAGGGGATTTTGGCTATAACTTTGCCTGGGAGCGTCGTAGGCAGACGCCAATGCTCTCATTGTGACAGTTATGAATTTAGCTACAGAACGAGGGGACTCATGACCTGTCTGCCAGTTCCCCATTGGCTGATATCACGCCTGGGGCATTTCCCAATGTCCTGTTCCCATAAAAAGGGGGTGCCGGCATCGTCCACATGCGGAGACACCATTTTTATGGTTGCCATATTTATCGGAAATATGGCTTGCGAGATATGAACCATTTTTTACTGGAGTCGTTCTGTCTGGCTAGTTCCAGAGCCTTGCTAACTAGCTAGCAGCTCCTACTACAGGGTGACGGCAGGGAGTCATCCTGTGTCCATTGTCCTAAAGCCACCTAATTTCCATATCACAGGACATGGCCATGGATTTGTTGCTAAACCAGTTGTGTGAAGGGAAGGGGGTAGTGACACCAGGAGAGGGCTTCCTGACATGACTTGAATGTCATGATTTATCGTCATATCTCCGGATTTACCTCACACCTCCCCCCTTTTGAGGGCGCTAGGGGGCAGCACACTCCGGTGTTCCCCCGTGCGCCCGTCCGCGACCTCTCCTTGTCGGGACAGCCCGTCTGCGTTACCGTGGTCACGGCCCCTTTTGTGGCGAATGGTGAAGTTGTATTGCTGGAGCGCAAGGCTCCATCGCAACAATCGCCCATTCGTCCCAGAGACGGTGTGCAACCAGCTGAGGGGATTGTGGTCCGTCTCCACGATGAAGTGGCGCCCGTATAGATAGGGTTGCAGACGCTGCAGGGCCCACACTATGGCCAGGCACTCCTTCTCCATCGTGGAATAGGCAACTTCCCTTGGTAACAGCTTCCTGCTCAGGTACAAGACTGGGTGCTCTTGGCTCGCAGAGTCCACCTGGCTGAGCACCGCACCGAGGCCGAAGTCACTGGCGTCGGTCTGTACTACAAACGGCCGCGTGAAGTCGGCTGCCTGTAGCACGGGCGGGCTGGACAGGGCGTCCTTTAGGGCCCGGAAGGCTGTCTCGCAGTCCATTGTCCAATCGACTGCAGAGGGCAGCTTCTTCTTGGTGAGGTCCGTCAAGGGCTTTGCCAGGCTACTATAGCATGGAACAAACCTCCTATAGTACCCAGCGGTCCCCAAGAAGGACATCACCTGCTTCTTGGTCCTGGGGGTGGGCCAGGATGCGATGGCTTCCACCTTCTCAGGCTCGGGCTTCAGGGTTCTCCCACCTACCCGGTGACCGAGGTACTGGACCTCGCTCATGGCCAGCTGACACTTTCCCGGCTTGATGGTCAAACCTGCCCGGTGGATCCGCCTGAGCACCTGTGCTAGATGCTCTAGGTGGTCCTCCCAGGTGGGACTGAAGACGGCAATGTCATCCAGGTACGCGGCCGCGTACCCTTCAAGTCCCTTGAGCAGGGTGTTGACCATCCGCTGGAAAGTGGCAGGGGCACTCCTCATCCCGAATGGCATCACCGTGGACTCGTACAGTCCAAATGGGGTAATAAAGGCAGAGCGTTCCCTGGCCTTGCGAGTCAGGGGGATCTGCCAATATCCCCGGCTCAGGTCCATGATGGTCAGGTACTGAGCCCCGGCCAACTGATCGAGCAGGTCATCGATGCGTGGCATTGGGTACGCATCGGCGACCGTGACAGCATTGAGCCCCCTGTAGTCCACGCAGAACCGAGTGGTTCGGTCCTTCTTAGGGACGAGGACTACAGGCGAGGCCCAAGCGCTGTTGGATGCCTGGATCACCCCCAGCTCCAGCATCTCGTCAATCTCCTGGCGCATGTGTTGCTGCACCTCCAGGGAGACCCGATATGCTGAACGCCGGATCGGGGGATGATCCCCAGTGTCCACGTGATGGACAGCCAAGTCAGTCCTTCCGGGCTGGTTGGTAAACAACCCCCGGAAGGGGTGTAGGGTGGCCCACAGCTGGGACCGTTGGTCCTCCAAGAGCTGGTGGCCAACCTCCACATCCTCAATGGATCCGCCTGCCCTAACCTGGGCTAGCATATCCAAGAGGGTTTCCGCTTCTCCCTCCTCGGGCAGGTTGCACACGGGGAGCGCACATGCCTCCCGCTCATGATGTGCCTTCATCATGTTCACAAGGAAGGGCTTCCGCCTTCCACGGGCAGGGTCCAGGGTGACCAGGTACGTCACAGGGTTGAGCTGCTGGTACACGAGGTATGGGCCTTCCCAGGCTGCCTGAAGCTTGTCCTGTGGTACGGGGACCAGTACCCACACCTCTTGACCCACTTGGTAGGTCCTCTCACAAGCGTTCTGGTCGTACCAACGCTTCTGATCAGCCTGGGCTTGAGCCATATTGTCGTGTACCAGTTGCGTCAAGGCCTGCATTTTGTCCCGGAAGCGCATGACATACTCGATAACCGACACTCCAGGGGTGGCCAAATCCCCTTCCCAAGCCTCTTTCACCAGAGCCAGGGGGCCCCGCACACGTCGCCCGTACAGGAGCTCCAACGGTGAGAATCCTGTTGAGGCCTGTGGAACCTCCCGGTAAGCAAATAACAGGTGGGGGAGATACCGCTCCCAGTCACGCCCATGGGAGTCGACCAACATCTTAAGCATCTGCTTTAAGGTGCCATTGAACCGCTCGCACAGGCCATTAGTCTGTGGATGGTACGGGCTGGCCACCAGATGTCGCACCTGGACTTGCTTACAGAGGGCCTCCATCAGCTGGGACATGAATTGGGTCCCCCGGTCAGTGAGCATTTCCTGGGGAAAACCCACTCGGGAGAAAATCTCCAGCAATGCGGTGGCCACCTTGTCAGCCCGAATGGACGACAAGGCCACTGCTTCTGGGTACCGGGTGGCATAGTCCACTACCGTCAGTATGAAGCGTTTCCCGGAGCTGCTGGGGATGGCCAGCGGGCCGACCAGATCCACAGCCACCCTCCTGAAAGGCTCATCGATGATTGGCAGAGATACCAGTGGGGCTTTGGGGCGTGGCCCCGCCTTCCCCACTCTCTGACAGGTTTCACACGAACGGCAGTAGGCAGCCACATCGGCCCCCATTTTTGGCCAGTAGAAATGCTGGTTTAACCTGGCCTTGGTCTTAGCGATCCCTAGGTGTCCGGCCATCGGAATCTCATGTGCGATCCGCAACAACTCCGTCCGGAACGGATAGGGTACCACCAACTGTCGGTCCCTGGGCCACGCCTCCGGTGAACCCTGCTGGACCGTGGCCCGGTACAGCCGTCCTTGGTCCCAGACCACTCGCTCCGGGTCCGAGTCCGAGGGAGGCTGTGCCGCCTGCTCCTTAAGAGCTTTCAGGCTGTCGTCAGCTTCTAACGCTGCCTGAATCTCGATCTTGAATCCCACTGCTGCCACCAATATGTCACAAACCACCGGGGGGGTCACTCAGAAATCCCCCGCGCTGGCTACCAGTACGTCACAATCGGGGGGTAACAAGTGGGGGTCACCCCTACTTTATACCTCCCGACCGACAGACAGAGCACGTGACGCGCTCTCTAGCGCCCCTCTTATAGTCAGGCCAATTATGGAATTGCCCGACAATAAGCAAGGAGGCCGCTATACTACTTATGCCGATTATTGAAGGGTCCCCGGTGAGAGTAAGGTATATATTCCCCCGACCTCCGCGGGCGGAATATATAATATCTTCCCGAATCTCACTGGCCTCCCCACAATAATCCTTGGCACAACTCGCTGCCACCAACCGATTTACGGTAACTATTAGCCGAACACACAGACGTGGGATTCAAGATCGAGATAACAGAGCAGCCCAAGATTAATTATATAATTTAATCGCCTAAAGCACACTAGAAACTACAATATATACAATAGGGAATCTACAGAATATACATATGTCAGAGTACAGTTACAGATAAAGCATGGTTTACAAACAGATATGCAATTCAATCAGTTACCTTGTGTGTCTGGCCACAGGGGGGCGCTGTAGACCAGGTTTCTAGGATTCTTCCTCACAGGTCTTTCCCAACCAGGCCCCCGAGCAGAAGAACGCTGGAAAATGGCCGAAGTAGGGTTATCAACCTGGGCAGATCCAGGTCCCCTCCTACCTTAGTGACCTCACAGGGAAGCACTGCCACTCCCCCTGCATGGATCAGAATTATCCAGCAAAGGGGATTTTGGCTATAACTTTGCCTGGGAGCGTCGTAGGCAGACGCCAATGCTCTCATTGTGACAGTTATGAATTTAGCTACAGAACGAGGGGACTCATGACCTGTCTGCCAGTTCCCCATTGGCTGATATCACGCCTGGGGCATTTCCCAATGTCCTGTTCCCATAAAAAGGGGGTGCCGGCATCGTCCACATGCGGAGACACCATTTTTATGGTTGCCATATTTATCGGAAATATGGCTTGCGAGATATGAACCATTTTTTACTGGAGTCGTTCTGTCTGGCTAGTTCCAGAGCCTTGCTAACTAGCTAGCAGCTCCTACTACAGGGTGACGGCAGGGAGTCATCCTGTGTCCATTGTCCTAAAGCCACCTAATTTCCATATCACAGGACATGGCCATGGATTTGTTGCTAAACCAGTTGTGTGAAGGGAAGGGGGTAGTGACACCAGGAGAGGGCTTCCTGACATGACTTGAATGTCATGATTTATCGTCATATCTCCGGATTTACCTCACAGATAGATAGATAGATAGATAGATAGAGGGATAGATAGATAGATAGAGGGATAGATAGATAGAGGGATAGATAGATAGAGGGATAGATAGAGGGATAGATAGATAGAGGGATAGATAGAGGGATAGATAGATAGAGGGATAGATAGAGGGATAGATAGATAGATAGATAGAGGGATAGATAGATAGATAGATAGAGGGATAGATAGAGGGATAGATAGATAGATAGATAGATAGATAGAGGGATAGATAGATAGATAGATAGATAGATAGATAGATAGATAGATAGATAGATAGAGGGATAGATAGATAGATAGAGGGATGGATAGAGGGCTAGATAGATAGATAGAGGGATAGATAGATAGATAGATAGATAGATAGATAGATAGAGGGATAGATATAGATAGATAGATAGATAGATAGATGGATAGATAGAGGGATAGATGGATAGATAGAGGGATGGATAGAGGGCTAGATAGATAGATAGAGGGATGGATAGATAGATAGATAGATAGATAGATAGATAGAGGGATAGATATAGATAGATAGATAGATGGATAGATAGAGGGATAGATAGATAGAGGGATAGATAGAGGGATAGATAGATAGATAGATAGATAGATAGATAGAGGGATAGATAGATAGATAGAGGGATAGATAGAGGGATAGATAGATAGAGGGATAGATAGAGGGATAGATAGATAGATAGATAGAGGGATAGATAGAGGGATAGATAGATAGATAGATAGAGGGATAGATAGAGGGATAGATAGAGGGATAGATAGAGTCCCTGTGAGCACACACTGCATTTCTCCCGAGCTGTAATGTAATGAGTTCACATTACCGGCCGTGGGAAAGCCCCGTGGTTACCTCTGCAGGCTCGTTGCGAGGCTGCATTCAGCCTGTGTCTGTCACTCGCTTCTGGATGCAAGCAGTGCAAGACATGGATTACGCCGGAGCTGTGTGTTTCGGGAGGGGTTAAAGAGGAGGCTTTTTTGTGTTTTATTTAAAATAAAGGATTTTTTGGTGTGTGTTTATTCACTTTACTTACGGGTTGATCATGTCAGCTGTCTCATAGACGCTGCCATGATCAAGCCTGGACTTAGTGGCGGCGATGCGCTGCCATTAACTCCTTATATTACCCTGATTTACCACCGCATCACGGCATCTGGAAGAGCCAGGGACACTCCGGGACTGCCGCATAATGCATGCGACAGTCCCGGGGCAGCTGCGGCTGATATTCTCGGCTGCAGGAGGAGGGGGACATTAACCCTGCCCCTCGCCCTCCCCAGCCTGAGAATACCGGGCCGCCGCTGTGTGCTTACCTCGGCTGGAAGGTAAAAATACGGCGGAGCCCACGTGTTTTGTTTTCTATATTTCCATTTGATTTGTATGTGTATTCTATGTCTGTGTGTGAGTGTGATGTGTGTGTGTTCTATGTCTGTGCATGAGTGTGATGTGTGTGTGTTTACTCTCTGCTCTGCTTCCTCTTCCTGTAATGACATCACTTCCCTGTGGGATTTCACGATTACATGGCAGTCAATGGAGTGAAATCCCGCAGCGACGTGCGGAAAAGAAGTGACATGCAATTGTTTTTGCTGCGGGAATCCTGCAGCAAAACATGCAGCTGTCAAAATTCGCCTAGTGCGCACAGCATTTTTATTTTCCCATAGGTTTTGCTGGTGAATCACTGCAGAGATTTTATGAACATTTTCTGCAGTGAAACATGCAGCAAAACCGCAAAAAATCCGCGGGAAAAAACGGCCAGTGCGCACAGGGCCTTAAAATACGCCAGAATTAAAGAAAGTCAAATAGTGTGTGTGTGTGTGTGCATATACGTATATACAGTATATACCGTATTTTTTGGATTGCGAGACGCAGTTTTTTCCCCCAAAACTGGGGGTAAAATGAGGGTGAGTCGTACAAAACAGATATGCATTACCCTGGCGGCGGTGGTAGAGTGGGGTCATAGGAGGCAAGGTCACAGTATGGGGTTGGGAGTGTCGTGGCGGGCACCATTGATCTGCGGGCGGGCTGCAGGGATGTCACTGCAGTGGAGCGACTCAGGAGGGTCTGGCCTCTCAGCGGTGGGTGCATTGAACTGACTGTGGGCTTCATTGAATCGCCTGCGGTTGACGCGATGGATTTCAAGAAAATGGCCGCAAAGGCGGCGCGTGCGCACATTGACGGGATGGACTTCAAGTAAATGGAGTCCTATCTACGCACGTGCCGCCTCCGCGGCCATTTTACTGAAGTCCATCTCGTCAACTGCAGGCGATTCAACAGAGCCCTGTCAGATCAATGGCACCGGCTGCCGAGACACCCCATCCTGTGGCCCTCCTGAGTTGCTCCACCACCGCAGAGTCACCCCCGCGACACCCCCTAGCCCACAGTATCGCCAACACTCCTGAGCCGCAACACTCCCTCCTCTGAGCCCGTAGCATCGCCCTGCCTCCTGTGACCATCCTAAGCCACTCCACCACCGCCGCTCCCCTTGGTGAGCATTAGGATTATAAGACGGACCCTCATTTTAACATTAAAAATATTTTTTGGGGTGAGTCTTATAAGATGGTACGTCTTATAAAACGAAAAATACGGTGTGGGTATATATACAGTATATATATATATATATATATATATATATATATGTATATATATACACATATATGTATATATATATATATATATATATACACATATATGTATATATATATATATATATACACACAGTATATTGGGCGGCACGGAGGCTCAGTGGTTAGCACTGCAGTCTTGTGGTGGCTCAGTGGTTAGCACTGCAGTCTTGCAGCGTTGGGGTCCTGGGTTCAAATCCCACTAAGGACAACATCTGCAAGGAGTTTGAGAGGGTTCTCCGGCTTCGTCCCACACTCTAAAGACATACAGATAGGGACTCTACATTGTGAGCCCCAATGGGGACAGTGTTGCCAATGTATGTAAAGCACTGCGGAATTAATAGTGCTATATAAATGAATAAAATTATTATTATATATTCTCTATATTTATACTACATGTAGTGTAAGGAAAGTTGAACAGTTGCCCAAGCAACCAATAGTGTTCGAACAACCAATCAGAGCTCTCTTTGCATTTTCAACTGCACCTTAGTAAGATGTAAGCTGAGATGTGATTGGTTAGTGATAAACGTGCTGTATTATGATGGACTATGGAGAATAGGGAAAGTAGAACGGTCGCCCCCAGCAACCAATGGCGTTCAAGCTACCAATCAGATCTCTGTTTACATTTTCAGCTGTGAGTTAGAAGACTGTAATCTGAGCTGTGATTGGGTGAGCCCCGCGGTCCCGCGCTCTGTAGTCCTGCAGTCTGCCGCGCGCTGTGGCAGAGGACGGGCGGAGCCGGCTGGGCGGGGCTCGGCGGAGGGGCGGGCGCGCGGCTATAAACCTCGGTGATGTCAGCGGCTCGTCCACACTGTGTATTAGCGCCGTCCTTGTTGTGAGCGGCCGTTAATCCTCCGTATAATAAGTCTCCTGAGGTGGACGCCATGGCGGTGTGTGGACATTACCCGTCGGGGAGGCGGTTGCTGCTGCTGCTCGGCTTTCTTCACATGACGGTAAAGTCTCCCCCCTTCTCGGGGCTTCTTTGTTCTCTGGACACGGGGGGCCCAGCACGGTGCGAGCCTCCTCCTCACCCACCATAGCAGGGCCTGTGTGAAGAGGCTCTGCAGCAGCTCACCCTCCTATGTCTCCTGCTGCATTGTATGGCATCCCTCCTCAGATGCCGGCTCCTGGGTGGCCTCCCCTGCCCCAGATTATCACCCAGGAGCCGGCAGACATGAAGGCACCCGGACACCTCTAGACTAGCAGCATCATGTTACTCTAGATCTGTGAGCCGGGCTTTATGCTGCAATATTTCTTCCATGCATGCCCCCCCCCCTCTTTTTGTAATTGCCAGATCTAGAATATGATGTGTTTTTTTTAGATTTATTCCCAAAATATTGAATGAGTAATTTACTGCTGCTGGTGGTCTAACCTCTAGCCCCCCCCCCTCCCAAGTCAGGGTTCTGAATCCCAGGGACTGGACCCTTCTTGAGTGGGGTGCAGGTCTGTGCCATTGTCTATGGGACTGCAGGAAGAAGCAGACTGGCTTTGGGGTTTCAGAGCTGCATTTTTTGGGTTATAGGACTTTCATGACTTCCTATGATGTGTTCTAGATGACTTTTTGTATGAAGTGGTTTAGATTAAAGGATTACCCCCCCCCTCCCAAAAAAAGTTCACATGCTTCAACTACCTCATTCATTGTCTATGGGACTGCTGGCGAAAGCTCAGTTCTTGGGTTATTCAGCACTGATCTTTGTATTGGAGCTGGTCTGAGCAATCAGTAAGGCTATGTGCCCACGGGAGCTCGTACCTGCGGATACATCCACAGGTACGGCCACAGGTTTACCGCAGCTGCCCACCGGCATAGTACAGCGGAATAGCTCAACCTGCGGATTTTCATGCGATTTACCTGCTGTCATCCCGGCCTCTATCTCCATAGTGGAGGGTCGGGATTTCTGCAGGTAAGGCTGCTTTCACACATCCGGTTTTTGCTGAGCGGCATAATATGGCGCTTTGCAGAAAAAACGCAACCTTTTTTTTTTTTTGCCACCGGTTGCGTTTTTTCCGCATAGACTTGCATTAGCACCGTATTGTGCCGCATGGCCTTGCGTTGTCTGGATTTTGCCAGATGCGGCATATGTAGCCCATGCGGCGGCCGGATGTAACGTTGCCTGGCACTTTTTGTGTGGCGAAAAAAAATTGGATCCGGCGCGATTTACAATGCAAGCCTATGGATGCCGGATGCGGCGTCCTGCGGCAAAAACCGTATCCGGCCGCTGGATGCGTTTTTTTTTTTTGCACTGCGCATGCTCAGTATCAAGCCGCAGCCGTCAAAAAACGTACGGGCCGTATGGAAAAACTTATGCAACGGCTCCGTTTTTTTCGCTGCATCCGTTGCAGAGGTTTTTGAGGTGTTTAAAATTTGTAAATAACCTTTATGCGTTTATATTGTGTTCTAGATTACCAGTAATGGGCTATGTTCACACGTTACGTTGTTGCTTATTTTTTTTCTTTCTGCTGCGAAAACTTATTGGCAAAAACACTGCTTTTGAGCTGGTTTACGTTTTTGCGGACTGCGTTTTTGCATCGTTTGTCTACTATACATATGTAATAAAGTTACTCCACTAATGCAGTAAAAAAGCAGCAGTTGCGTCAGTGATTTTACATTTTTCTTATTTCGTTTCAATAGTGAAAAAACACCAAGATATTGACACACTGCTTCCTTCAAAAAAAAAAAGCAGCAGTTCAACATTTAAGGCTATGTGCGCACAGTGCGTTTTTCGCGGCGTTTTTGCGCGTTTTTCGGGTGCGTTTTTGGCCTCAAAACTGCAGGACTTTGCTTCCCCAGCAAAGTCTATGAGTTTTCATTTTTGCTGTCCGCACACATCTGTTTTTTTTACCTGCGTTTTTGAGTTAAAAAAAAAAAATGGACATGTCAGTTCTTTCCTGCGTTTTTCTGCGTTTTCCCCCCATGCAATGCATTGGAAAAACGCAGCAAAACGCAGAGATCAAAAACGCAGCAAAACGCAGCCAAAAACGCACCAAATCGCGGCAAAAACGCATGCGTTTTTTGATGCGTTTTTTCGACACAGGTGCGTTTTTGTGCGTTTTTAGCGGCCAAAAACGCACAAAAACGCAGCGTCAAAAAGACGCAGTGTGCGAACCTAGCCTAAGTCAGGGGGAAAAAGAAGCATTCATGCATGAAATTTCTGAAATCTCAGAGCTTCTGCTGCTTTTAATTTGCATAAGGCTATGTGTGCACGCTGCGTTTTTTGGGTGCAGTTTTGGTCTGAAAACTGCATGACTTTGCTTCCCCAGCAAAGTCTGAGTTTTCATTTTTGCTGTCCGCCCAGTGCAGTTTTGTTTTAGGTGCGTTTTTGTGGTGGCCACAAAGATGCAATATGTCAATTATTTGTTTTTGCCAGCGTTTTTCACCCATACAATGGATTGGGGAAAAAAAGCGTGAGGTTTTTTTTATATGCGTTTTTACCGCAGGTGTGTTTTTGCGGCAAAAAATCTGCATCTTTGTGGTCACAAAGACAACGTAATAAGCCTTAGGCTATGTGCGCACAGTGCGTTTTTGGCGGCGTTTTTGCGCGTTTTTCGGGTGCGTTTTTGGCCTCAAAACTGCAGGACTTTGCTTCCCCAGCAAAGTCTATGAGTTTTCATTTTTGCTGTCCGCACACATCTGTTTTTTTACCTGCGTTTTTGAGTTAAAAAAAAAAATGGACATGTCAGTTCTTTCCTGCGTTTTTCTGCGTTTTCCGCCCATGCAATGCATTTGAAAAACGCAGCAAAACGCAGAGATCAAAAACGCAGCCAAAAACGCACCAAATCGCGGCTAAAACGCATGTGTTTTTTGATGCGTTTTGTCGACGCAGGTGCGTTTTTGTGCGTTTTTAGCGGCCAAAAACGCACAAACGCAGCGTCAAAAAGACGCAGTGTGCGCACATAGCCTTAAACTAAAAAAAGAGAATGCAATGTGTAAACATGGCCAAAGGCAACATTCGGATGTCAGTTATTGTATGCAAAAACTGACTTCAGTATTTTTTGATCAGATTTTAATCAGCTTGGACAGTCTGCTTTTATAATCCATTTTTATTGCATGCCCCCATCCCCTAAAAAGTAATTTGAGTACTGTGTAATATTTTATTATTTAATATTTTATTATTTAATATAATATTAAATAAAATATTAAATAATAAAATATTAAATAATAAAATATTACTTTTTATTATTACTTTTTATATTATATTTTATTATATTTTATTATATTTTATTTTTTATTATATTTTTTTATATTATATTATTGGCAATTTTGATTTTGGACTTCGATTGATGGGCATGTATTTTTTGGTGCCAACCACTCGGCCTACAAATAGACTGTGAGTGGCCTCCTAGACTAATTATCAGTTCTATCTGAAAAAGCACAAAATGTGTACGTGAGAAACAGACGCCTGAGCCTTAAAGTAGTTACAATTTTGTTTTGTTCCAAATTAGCGCAGACTTCTAGATTAGGGTTATTGTAATCTAGATTTATTCCCCCCCACCTAATATTGTCGATTTATAGATTTTTGTGGCTTTAGATATAAATCCTCATCTGGTCATCCGGATTACAGGTGATTTCTTATGTGAATGTGTTATTTAACAGGACAGTGTGTATGTAGTGTAATCTCCGGGGATCTGGTGTCTGCCGCAGTCTGGACTCCTCGCTCTGTAGGTGCCTGTGTGAATTATGATTTCCTGGCAGCCTCATTATGTCATGGCTCGGCTATGTCTCTAGGTTGTTTATTTTTACAGGATTATGAGAACATCGGGTGCTATTTGACATTCACCTCCCATATAATTTTTTCTTTTTCCTCTTTATTTTGCAGATTACTTTGTGTATGGCAGATGATGATGATAATAGTTTTGAGAATGGCCACAACCATGACTGTGAAGTTGGGTGAGTTTTTTTGTTTTTGTTTTGTTAAATTTATTTATACTAATATAATTTACTAGTTTTTGTTTTTTGTATTTTTCCATAAAAAAAGTATTAATAGTTTTACTTTTTTTTATCAATTATTATATCAAGTTTTAATATATTTTGTGTGTGTGTGTGTGTGTGTGTGTGTGTCTATAATATATTAGGGATGATCAAATACTTCTATTCGGCTTCGCAAATATTTTCCGAATAACTTGCCGCTATTTGACTTTTCGCGAATATTCAATGCGCAATGTAAGTCTATGGGAAACTCGAATGACAACTATTCGGTACTATTCAGGCTTCCATAGATTTATATTGCGCATCGAATAGCAGCGAGGTATTCGGAAAATATTCACGAAGCCGAATATTTTAGATAAATATTAGGGATGATCGAATACCTCAAATATATAAAATTTGAATATTATATTTTATACATTATACTATAATATATTATATTTTTTATTTATTATATTTTTTATTTTATATTTCTATATTTATATTTTATATATTAGTTTATATTTTAGATATTGTTTTCTATAAAATAGAATATATAATATAAATATAAAAATATATACTATACTATATATAATTGTATTTTAGATTAGATTTTATCTAATATATTTTTACATTTTTTAAAAAAAAATTTTTTTTTTTCTTCTCCAGCAATTGCTCTCAAGGCACAAACTGGGTCAACCTGTGGTATGTCTGGTGAGTATTAACCTTTTTCTTGCGTGTTTTTTTTTTTTTTTTTTTCTTCCCCCTCTTTTTATGGTCCATTTATTGTTGCTCATTTAGGCCTAACCCTTCACTACGCTGCCTATAAAAGTGACTCCTGTACAAAGTGATTACATAACTTATAGGCATCCTCAAGTTTTCTGAACTTGAGAAATGTGAATGCTGAGGGCAAACTTTTTATGGGACTTTCTTTGATGTTTGCTCCCCTCTTCCCAACTGATAACAGGGAGTAGTTGAACTCTATCAAGCAGCTAATATGGAAGGCGCAGATTATAGATTTAGCTCTAAGTGTTGCCATACGTTTCCATCCTCATTATTGAATGGACTGGCCGTGTTATTTTGATAAAAGCCACGCTTGTTTACCTAGCTGCTTTTCCTGGATTTTCGTAGTATTTGCACATTTTGTGCCATCTGTTAGGTCCTGAAAGCGACTTCTTCTCTGTGCTGCTGTGAAATTGAGGCTGATGTTTGTTTTCCGACCCCGCTGGCATTAAAAGCTGGTACAAAAATAGACTTCACCATGTGTCCTGAAAGCTTCAGCAGTGGATCATGTGAGAATAATCGCCCTCGTGTTCATCATGTGATGGGCCCTGTGCCTTTTTGACTTGAGAGTTTCAATGAATCGTTTGGTTTTTATTTGCCTTGTGCTTGGATTATATGCAATGTGATGGATGAGGGTTTCTCATTGCTAACGTATTATGCGTCTATGTAAAGTATCCCGAGACAGTAACAGTATCCATTAAAGGCATGTACCTTGGAACTGCAGGGTCTCATATGATGATTGGGGCTCTTCTGACCACTTTAAGAGGAAACACAAAATGTGCCAAGGAGAAAAGATTTCCCCTTAGACCCCACTATAGCTTCTCATACAGTCAGATCGGACCTCATACTTTGCACTGACAAGGGACAACCATTCTGAAACAGTGTCTGCAAATTTAGGGTTTGATCTGGTATAAATCCTAAATCATATAAAAAGCTCATTAAGGAGCCACTTTTGACTTCTAGCATTGCTACTGGTGGCATGAGAGTTCGTCTCCTTCCTCCCTAAAGGGACAGTTTTAATATTTCCCAGAGGAGCATTGCAGCTATAAGACTCCTCACTGGCAGCCAGAATTGGCTTGTCAGAAAAGATTTCCCCCTAGACCCCAATAAATTGGGTAAGGCATTGTTTGAACCCGTCCCTACTGGTATTTTATTTAGTGAGAACTCATCAGGGCAAATACAGTGGACCCAGTGGGCACTCACTGCGGGTGGGAAAAAAAGATCCTGGCACTTAAATAGGAAAGGGTTCTTTACAGTTAGAGCAGTCGGACTGGAATGTACTACAAGAGGTAGTAACGACACACTAACATTTTTTTTAAAAGTGTTGGATTATTTCCTTGTAAACAAAACATTGTCTCTTATAAATTGTCACCAAATATTTGGTTAAGGAAGGCTGAACTAGATGGACTTTTGGGATTTTTATTTTTCAACCTAGGTAACTGTTATTGTACAAGGAGGGGAGGAGGTGAGCTGTGCCATCACCTATTGTGGTGGGATCTGTTGTATAGAGGGGTTACCTGTCATTGTAATTCAGTCTGATGGTAATATTACTATAAAAAAATAAAGCTAAAAAAACCAGCTCATATCTTTTTAGCAGGGGTGTAAATAGAAAAAGGTGCAGGTATTGGAATCGCACCTGGGCCCTGCAGTCTATGGGGCCCCAAAAGTCCCTTTGGACTGTAGAAAGACTAATTCAATTAAGAGTTGCAATAATTGGGGGCCCAGTTGGATTTTTTGCATCTGGGCCCATGAGCATAAAGTTATGCCACTGCCCTTTAATGTGTATGGATGTTGGGCAGAGCGTGCACATATACATACACCTTTCAGCTGTTCAGAGGGAATCAATACTCAAAATCACAGTTCCAGTATCTTTTGCAAAGTTCTACCATTCCCTTGTATTGTGGACTTCCATTCGGCCCACCTGGTAATATCCCACTTGTGGGCATCTATAAAGAACAATCCGGCAGCTTGTTTTTGGGTTTTCGCACCAGCCCCCAGATCGATCATTAGATGAGGCTAGCGTATAGGATGTTCGTTTGTTTGGGGGGGGGGGGGATCTGTCACTTTGTGGCTCTATTTTTAGCCTTTGCTATGTTTGCAGCTGTTGCTGGTAATTGGCCCAAGGAAAACAAAGACTAGGTCTATTGAAGGTCTATTTTGTGAAGGTCTATTTTGAGAAATGCTAAGATTAAAGCTATGGGGGCCATTGCGTTTGTAGTGCCCTTAATGAGGAAGTTATGCATCTGGATGCTGATCTCTGACCAGGCTGACTGCGGATGTCAATGGGCTTTGTTCTGGTCCCCGTAGATATCGACCATAGGAAATCCATGCTGCTTTGTTCATGACACCTCTAATTTATTGCTGTGGCATGTGGAGGAAACCGTCCTCCATATTGATTTACTGTATAGAATTAAATGTAGTAGAGGCTTAAAGGCAATGTCAACCATATTTATTTATTTTTTTTTTCATTAGCAAATTTGGAAATAGTCTTTCCTCAGGATGTTCAGGACTGTTATACTATATCATATTATATACATTATATTATATATTAGGCAGTTTATCATTAGTAGAGGCTATGAAAATCAGATCTGGGTGAGGGTGCAATGCCCAGCACCTATCAGCCAACTGTCTGCAGCACCATGTCCTGGTCATTGTTTACTGGGCACAGGGCTGTACATTTTGAAGTGGCTTTGTGCATTACTGCAGTCCCGCTTGGATTCCTTTTTTTTTTTTCGGATTATAAGACTCACTTTTCCTCCCAAACATTTGGGAGGAAAATGAGGGGTGCATCTTAAAATCTGACTATAGCTTACCGGGGGGGGGTGGGGCTGTCTGTGCGGTGGCTGAGTGCCTGTGGCTGCGTGTGGGCAGCCGGGTGCCTCTGTCCTGGAGGCGGGCTCTGGGCTGGCGGGCGGCTGTGCGGACTGCGGTGGCTGTGCAGCAGGTGTCCCAGTGTGTCACTGGTTTCAGTTTCAAATGATGGTGCTGGGAGTCAGCGTGTGCGCAGAGAGAGCTTGGATGAGAGCTCCATGTGCGCATGCGCCGCTCGAGGCGCCATCATTTGAACTGGGACTGCAGACAGACTGGAACACTTACCGCACTGACCCGCTGCTGCCACCATGGACCCGCCGTGGCTGCCAGCATAACCTCTGCCTCCTGTGATCCCGCTTCAACACCACTGCTGCCCCCGTCCATTAAGATAACATTGGAGTATAAGACGGACCCAATTTTTATTTTTTTACTTAGATCTCTAAATTTGGGGTGCGTCTTATGATCAAACGAAAAATACGGTAATTAAATGGAGCTTCAAAGAGATGTAATATTGGGTGCAGACCATACAAAATGGCTATATCTACTAAACAATGAAGTGACACTTGCTGGACTGCTGTGGCTACTTAATCCAAGCAGGGTGCAAGAGTTGGGCCACCTCTAATCTGATATGCATGGCCTATCCTAGGAATAATCCCAGTCATGCGTTTCCCTCTCCTGTATGTTTGTATTGAGCATTGGCGCCCAACGGTCCCGTATTCGGAGGTGTAAGAATTGCAATCTGACATTGTGCACACAATATTGCCAATGACTGGAGATCAGGGACTGCACCCCTTACCTTTGGTCGTATCTCAAATACTTTCCAGCCTAAAAATAAAAAGGAACAATAACATTCTAGCATTTGTCTGTAGCCTAATTGGTTTTTAGAATGCGCTGCCTAGATTTTTTGGTGTTTTACTGATGTCCTGTAATTGGGAGTTTTTGTTTTTTGCTTTATTTTTCGGTGCCAACTATAAATTAGGACTAGTCCACTGCGTTTCCATTATGCTATTGTATCTGGTCCCTCTTACAAAGCCTTTAATTACCAGCACTGGCGGAGGGAAGCATTTTTCTGTCTGTGTTTACGTAGACTCGAGCCTGGTTCTTTCTCTCCCCAGGCTGATCCTGGTCACCATATTCCTGCTGTTGCTTTGCGGGACCACGGCCAGCTGCATCAAGTTCTGCTGCAAGAAGAAGAAACCGCCCGTGCAGACCCTGCCAAACCATCCCTACGAAGTGACGGTGATCGCCATCGATAATGACAGCACCATCCACAGCACAGTTACTTGTAAGTAGAATCGGAGCAATGTCAGCAGTACAAGGTCAAACCACCGCTGGATAGTCTACATAAACCCGCAGACATCGCCACTGGTTTTATGCTATTAACGGCATTATATGTGGCACCATAAACAAGTCTGCAAACGAATGACTCCGAATATGTTAATATTTGGACCACAATAAGAGGTTTTCTAAACCGTACCCATTTTCAGATATGCCAGTGGAGCATTCAGTGTTATTTTAAAGAGCCTTATGTAAGCAGAACCTTTGTTAATATACTGGCATGAAAATCTGTGAAGGGCTAAAGAAAAAAAGCTGCTGCACGTGGACAGTGAAGTGTGTGTGGTTTCACTTGGGGAATTAAAGGCAACCTATCAGAGCCACCACCTCTACCATTTCAGAGCCTCAGGCTATGTACCTGCGGATTTTGCTGCGGAAAACCTGCAGATTTATCTGTATTTTCTGGATAAATCCGCAGGTTTTAGCAAGCACAGACACTACCCATATTATCCTATGGGACATGGAGAGTGCTGTGTCCATGCTGCGGTATGTGCGGGTGCGGAATATGCTGCGGATGTCCCACAGCCGCACGTAATTGCATGTCAATTATTCCTGCGGAAATATCTGCGGAATTCCCGCTCCTCCACTATAGAGAGAGAGGCCGGGACTTCCGCAGGTAAATCGCATGAATGTCCGCAGGTTTACCGTAGATATTTTGCTGGAATCCCGCAGCCAATGGGTAGCTGCGGATTCTGGGGTGCAGCTGCGGGAAACCTGCGGATAGATCCACAGGTACATTGTCCCATGGGCACATAGCCTTAAACCTACTTGATGATCACCATATTGTTCGTTTTATAAGATGCACCCTAAATTTAGAGGGGGAGGGAAAGGTTAAAATAAAAAAAATATGGGGTCTGTTTTAAAATCCAATGGTGTCTTACCGGGGAGCGGGGTGGTGGAGTAGCGGGGGTCACAGGAGGCAGGGGCGCAGTTCTGGAGTACAGCGATGCAGGGGGGCAGATGCTCACTGCAGGTGGCGGCGCTGTGCTTTGGCAGCAGGAGTTGCTCTGTGCTGGTGCTCACTGCGGGCGGTGAGGCACTGGCCATTCTGAAGATGTCAGTGGTGCACGCTTCAAAGAAATTTACGGCTGGAGTCAGCACCTGCGCAGATTGGGTTATTGGCTCAATGACAAGCTGAGATCTCATCTGTGCACGCGCCACCACCGGTCGCCATTTTCCTTAAGTCTGCTGCTGGGACATCAATGGGCCGGAGACAGAGCGTGCGCAGGTGAGCTTGAGCTGAGGGCGCCATCTGCGCAGACTCTGGGTGCTATTATTTGAAGACATCACTGCTGACTTTTTCAGAATGGCCCATGCCTCACTGCCTGCCGCACACAGCAGCGCCCACAGCACAGCGTTGCTCCGGCCTCCTGTGACCCTTCACCACCTCCCTGGTAAGCCACATTCAGATTAAGACTCACCCCTCATTTTCCTCCCAAAGTTTTGGATGGGAAAAGTGCATTTTATAATACGAAAAATACGGTAAGTCTTTGTGCAAACAGTAGCTCTGATATATACAAGGGGTTCAGCCCACTAACTGCCATTCAACTCCTTGTTTGCTGATCTTCAGACATTAAATATCCTGTTTACAAAGGCCAGCCTGGAGACGCACAGTGAGCAATCAGTGCACATAGCCTGCCATTGTTCTCGGCAGCACAAGTCCTGTTTACACCAGTCGATGCACCGCCAAGCATGATTGTTTGTGCAAACTAAAAGATAATTTCACCCACCGAACAAACATTTTGCAAGTTCGTCAGGTGATCGGCAGCCTGCTTACAATGCAGAATTATTATGAAACTAACTTTTTAGTAATCATACAGTGTAAATGGCAATTAAAATAACTTGTATTGCCATCCACTTCATATTCTAATTACATAGGACTATTTGGCCTCGGATGGTCATATTCATGTTTTTCTCACTTGCCAAATTTGAGTAAGGCAGACACTAAAGGGTACTTTCCACACAACGATATCGCTAACAATGTATCGTCGGGGTCACGTCGGTGACGCACATCCGGCGCCGTTAGCGATATCGTTGTGTGACACAAAGGAGCGACTATCAACTATCGCAAAAACGTCAAATCGTTGATCGTTGACATGTTGCGCCTTTTCATAATATTGTTGGTGGTGCATGCCGCTGGTTGTTCGTCGTTCCTGCGGCGTTGCATATCGCTGTGTGACGCCGCAGGAACGACTAACATCTCCTTACCTGCGTCCACCGGCAATGAGGAAGGAGGTGGGCGGCATGTTCCGGCCGCTCATCTCCACCCCTCCTCTGCTATTGGGCGGCCTCTTAGTGACGTCGCTGTGATGCCGAACGCACCTCCCCCTTGAAGGAGGGATTGTTCGACGGTCACAGCGACGTTGCTGAAAAGGTATGTGCGTGAGACGCTGCCATAGCGATAATATTCGCTAAGACAGAGATCAGCAAATGCCGCAAAAACGACGGGGGCGGGTGCTATCGCTAGCGATGTCACAGCGTGTAAAGCACCCTTAACTATGCCCAATTTCTGGGGAGATGACTTGTTGATGACGAGTGTGGTCAACCTCTACATGGCTTAATGGAGAGCATGGTTACCCGCCGTCTAACTCTTTCCTTTCCATCTCTTTGCAGCATACAGCTCTGTGCAGTACCCTCACATGTTTGCTTTTGGCGACCCTGACCGAAGTGCTCTGTCACCCCCAGCTTATAGCCTATATGCTCTAGAGCTCCCACCGGCCTATGAAGAGGCCATCAAGATGGCCAAGCCCAGCAATGAGGTTGGCGCCTCTACGACTGGCCCAAAACTAGAAGACATCACAGAGCACGAGGGACCTGAAGAGGAACCAGATCAGCAACCGGAGCAGCAAGCCGTATCCAGTGTCGCTGACTCACCGCCTCAGTATGAGGAGACTGACGTTACAAGCCCTATCCAGTGATGACTAACTATAGATCAGGAACCCTCTCTTCCCGCAGCTTGGCTTGGAATCTTAAAGGATCGTGTTCTGCCACAGTTGCCAGGGGATAAGATCCACCTCCCTCCCCCCAATCTGTTTGCAGCACTGTGACCTACATATAAGGCTTGAACTTTCTAATGAAGCCTTCAGGTCCTTTGCGCTCTCATATCATGTGAACAGGATATTTATACTCCGCGTCTGTCCTGTAAATACCTGGTGTCTCTTCTCCCTGCAAATGGAAGTTGTAACAGACTGTTCTGAAAAAACAGCATTGGTCCTCACAGCTTTGTATTTGGCTTTTCTAGACAGTTTCCCCTTATGTTCACAAGGGAATATACAGTAGCAAAGCCTACTTGCTAACATGGGGTGCAAGTAAGTGGTTTAAAAAAAAAAAAAAAAATGGGGAGCAGCCATCACTGTTCAGTGGTGGTTTCCAAATCCATATTGTATTGCTAAAAAAACAAAACAAAAAAACCTTGTAAATATTTTGAGCTCCCAAGTTATAATGTAGCGATACTGGTTCTGTAAATGTAACTAGGCAAATTTACCATTAAGGTCTCCAGATAAGTCAGTGACAACGAAGGCAGGCACGGAACTGTGGCTGTATCAGTTGTCACCAGACAAGTTTTTAAAATTTCGATCCAGGAATATGTATTGCATCAACAACTCCATTGCATTAATTTTTGTGCCCCCCTCCCCCCTGTGTAAATGATATAAATGTGCAGTCCCAGTAGTGTTGAATTTACCCTAATTTGCTGGATGCCCCACATAAGAGTGACTATGCACAGTACATGTAGCATGATTTACCTCTTCACCAGTTTGTGCCAACTCTCCTGAACATTCCACACCTCGGGATTGAGGTTCCTATCAATCTTGTGTCCTCCTTCTTGCAGAAGGATCCATTTTTTTTTATCTAGCAAATTGCTGGCATGAGAACTCGTTGCTACGTAACGGAATTTACTTCTGTAAATATCCAGATCTTTGTGTCGAAGTATGTAATTTGTTTTTATATATTTTTTTTTCTTTTGATGTGTATAGCAATATAGATTAGCAGTATGTTTTAACGTATAACTTTAAAATATGTATAACAATTTATTATTTTTTTAATTAACGAATGTTCAGTATGTATAATGCCAATAAAACTAACTGCTCAGTAACTTGTGTTTAATTTACTTTTCCTATCAATTTTTGGAAAATGTAGCTGTCTGAGTAATATACACCAACTGAACCCACATTCTGATATATTATAAAGGGACTGATTGGCTAGGGACTGATTGGCTAGGGACTGATTGGCTAGGGACTGATTGGCTAGGGACTGATTGGCTAGGGACTGATTGGCTAGGGACTGATTGGCTAGGGACTGATTGGCTAGGGACTGATTGGCTAGGGACTGATTGGCTAGGGACTGATTGGCTCGGGACTGATTGGCTCGGGACTGATTGGCTCGGGACTGATTGGCTCGGGACTGATTGGCTCGGGACTGATTGGCTCGGGACTGATTGGCTCGGGACTGATTGGCTCGGGACTGATTGGCTCGGGACTGATTGGCTCGGGACTGATTGGCTCGGGACTGATTGGCTCCCTCGCGCATCACTGTATATAGGGAACCATGGTTGGGACACCATAGGCAGGCCAGCACCTGTGAGTGGTTGTGTGTCTATGGTGTCCAAACACTGGTTCTCTTTATACAGTGGCGTGAAAGTTTGTCCCCTTCCTGATTTATTTTTTTCTTTAGCATGTTTGTCACACTTTAGATGTTTTTTTCAGATTGCCAAACAAATTTTATATATTGTACAAAGAATACAAAATGCAGTTTATGAATGACAAGCAATCCAAACCTACAGGGCCCTCTGAAAGTGATTGCTCCCTAAACAGAACTGGTTGGGCCACCCTTTGCAGGAACAACTGCAATCCAGTGTTTGTAACTGGCAAATGAGTCTTACTACACTCTTGAGGACTTTTGGCCACTCTGCAGAATTGTTGTAATTCAGCCACATGGGAGGGTTTCTCTGTATTAACAGTATTCTAAGGTCAGACCACAGTATCTCAAATGGATTAAGGTCAAGACTTTGACTCAAGTCTTAATTTTTGTTTTTTCTTAAGCCATTCAGAGGTAGACTTGCTGGTGTGTTTTGGATCATTATCCTGCTGCAGAACCCCAGTGCGCTTCAGCTTGAGGTCACAAACACATGGCCAGATTTTGGTAGACTGCAGAATTCATGATTCCATTTACCAGCGCAAGTTTTCCAGGTCCTGAAACAGCAAAACAGCTGTAGACATCTCACTACCACCACCATGTTTTACTGCTTGTATGATGATCCTTTTCTGAAATGCTGTTACTTCTATGCTGGATGTAATGGAACATAAAACTTCCAAAAAGTTCAATTTTTTTTTTTCTTCAGTCCAGAGTATTTTCTCAAGTCTAGGAGATCATAAAGATGTTTTTCTGGCAAAGCTGAGACCAGCCTTTGTTCTCGATTTGCTAGGTTTTCATCTTTGAACCCTGCTATACAGACTTTTTGCCCAGTCTTTCTTATGGTGGACTCCTGAACACGGACCTTTAACTGAGGCACTTGAGGCCTGCAGTTGTTTGGATGTTGTGGGGTCTTTTACGACCTTGAGTCACTGCTGCGCTCTTTGGGTAATTTTGGTCGGCAATCTCTCCTCTTCCATGTTTTTGCCATATGTGGATAGTGACTTGCAATGGTTCACTGGAGTCTCAAAGCTTTAGAGATGGCTTTATAACCTTCACCGAAACTGATAGAAACAAAGTAATTGAGTTTTAAGGTTATGTGCACATGCTGCGTTTTTTTGATGCGTTTTTTTGTGCGTTTTTGGCCTCTAAAAACGCACCCGTGGAAAAAACATGCGTTTTTACTGCGATTTGGTGCGTTTTTTGCTGTGTTTTTAATCTCTGCTTTTTTCCAATTCATTGCATGGGGGGGGGAAACGCAGAAAAATGCAAAGAGAGAATTGACATGTCCATTTTTTTTTTTTTTTTCTCAAACGCAGCTTAAAAAAAAGTTGTGTGCGGACAGCAAAAATGAAAACTCATAGACTTTGCTGGGGAAGCAAAGTCAGGCAGTTTTGAGGCCAAAAATGCAGCGAAAAATGCACTGTGTGAACTTACCCTAATTGGTTCCGGAATTTATTTGGATCGCAGCATGTCGTCTAGCTTTTGAGGATCTTTTAGTCAACTTCACTTTGGTGGCTAGGGAGATTGAACTCTGTTCCAAAGATGTGATAAATCACAGTTTAAGGGTAAGTTCACAGTGCGTTTTTCGGGTGCGTTTTTGGCCTCAAAACTGCTTGACTTTGCTTCCCCAGCAAAGTCTGAGTTTTCATTTTTGCTGTCCGCACACAACTTTTTAAGCTGCGTTTTTGAGCTTAAAAAAAAAATGGATGTGTCAATTCTTGCGTTTTTCTGCGTTTCTCCCTATGCAATGCATTGGAAAAACGCCGCAAAACATAGCCAAAAATGCACCAAATCACGGTAAAAACGCATGCGTTTTTTGCCGTGTGTTTTTGTGCGTTTTTAGCGGTCAAAAAAACGCAGCGTGTGCACAGCCTAAGTTTCAAGGGTGAGGGGATCACTTTTTCATGTGGTTTGTAAGTTTAGAAGTTGTTTTGGTTTTTTTTTGGTTTTTTAGTTTGTTTTTTTTCCCCTTTAATAAAGACCTTCCTTTATAAACTGCATCTTGTGTTTTTTTTTTCTTTGTCTCATTTACATTTGTTTGGTGATCTGAAACATTTAAGTGTGACAAACATGCAAAAGAATAAGAAATCATGAGGAGGGCATACACTTTTTCAAACCACTGTATCTAACCTGGTAAAATGTATATTATGTGTATACATGGGGTATCTAGTGGTTCTAGTGACTACATTTCACACTTGGAACAATACAAAAATTCAATTATGGCCATTTATTCTTTTGGTAACATTTCTGTTTTGACTTGATTGTTTTCAATTTACTGGACAGTCTCCATTTCCTGGTACAAAATGCATTATGCTTGCTCTACTACCCTGCTGTTCATGCCTGTTACGGTACCTGTGGGTCCTGCAACGTATCAAAGGATAAAGAGGATGTACAGCGTCTATTACTGCATCGAGAAATGCTGCGGCACACAGGTCTGACGATTGCTGAGGCATCCACCCGACGTCTGCCAGTATTGTGCATGCATCCTATTAACAAGAATAGGACATGGGCTTATCTGGGAACTGACCCTTGTGGTGTGCAGCAGCATCCCCCCCCCTTCCCCCATGCTAAACTAAACTAAGGTGTTGCAGACCCCCTTTAATTTGTCCCTTGGAGAAACAAAGGCTGTTCAGGACTTCAATATCCCATTGCAGCTTGTATATAGTTCTCTATTGTTATCACTTTTCTCAGCCTGTTAGTGGCCATTTGCTTGCAATGCAAAGCAGAATACTTCAGTAATAAGGCACAAGTATCAAAGCCTGGTACCATTATGATACCAAGGCAGTTGAGATGCCCATAGGCATGGCCCCTGTGAATGCAAGTCTAAGTAAAGCATGAATTGCTATAAATGTACTTCCTTACCCAAAAAACTCAAGGCTCTCGGCCAATCACCAGGCTACAACTTTAACCCAAAAAAGGCTTGCTTATGCTTTAAAGGAGGACCATTCATTTGGTTTTAGTATCCTAAACTGGCTCTATCATGGATTAGTGGTTGCAGAGTGGAGTTAAACTGGTTTTATGTCTTAACTAGCTGTAGTACCCGGAATGTGCCCGGGATAGTAACGGTCTCTCTTCCAGTCTGTCTGTATTTGTATCAGTCTCTCTCCATCTGTGTCTGTGTATGTCTCTTTCCCCGTCTTTGCCAGTCTGTCTCTTTGCCCGTCTTTCTGTCTGTCGCCCCACCAACATCTTATTACCTCACACATAAGCTTCTTATACTAACAGTTTATTTTGTTCCTATAGCAACCACTGACAGTTGCTATTAATAACCTATAGGTCCCACCTCCATTCAGTTTAATGGAGGCAGGATTTTTTGGAGAGTAACTGTAAAGCGCGGGGTTAAATTTTCCCGCCCAAACAGTCTGACGTTCCCTGAGTCACATGTCTGTGCAAAATGTTATGACTGTAAATGCGATGGTGTGGATTTCTTTACCATACATACATTCATACACTCAGCTTTATATATTAGATTTCTCATCTGTTAGACATATTGGCTCAAAGTTTTAGATTCTAATTTATGCAAAGACCAAAAGGGCATTACAAGGTTTTGTTTTTGTATACTTTTTAATTTGGCTGATATTTTAAAGCTGGAGATGCCATGCATATTGACAAGGGGACAAAATTTTGACCCTAAAGGCCTGGACCAGCAGTATTCATTTCCCTGCAGTCAGTATAGGGATAGAGGAGTTGAGCAGAGTTGGAGGGGTGCTGTGCCTGTGCACCCTATATACAGTTGGGGTAATGTGTATCATGGCTTTAATGGTCCCTTTATTGGTTAAAGTAAAGACAGTGATGAACTTGACTTGGTCATTCCAACAGAGGATAAATGGCTTGTGTATGTGGTTACCGCTTCGTTCCATAGGGTCACTCATTTTCTGGATTAGTGAAGTGTGAAATTTGCAACCTAGAAGAAGGGGTCTTGATCAGACACGTGGTACTTGAAGTATGCAAGTGAGTTGGATATCTGGTTAAAATGTGGTTATTCCATCAGCGTTTATCACTTCCGTAACTCTATTCACAGTCTATGGGGGCAGTGATCAGAGCGCATCACCACGGATGGAAGAGGATCCAGCATCTCCTATGAAGCTCTAGTGATCTCCATGGCCAAGGCAGTGCTTGAAATTAATGGTGGCCATGATTTCCACAAGCCACTGTCAATGCAGCGCCTGGAAATCTTGCGCAAGCGCGGCTCATTTTGGCTTTGTCAGTGCGCCTCCAAGCAGCGTGGACGCTTCACAGCTTCATTAGGTGCACCGCGCATGACCAGTTCAGATGTGTACATGGGCTGTCTTCTGAACCTCCGCTCATGCGCAGTGCACCTAATGAAGCTGAGAAGCATCAGCCCTGCTTTAAAGGTGCACTGATGAGGCTGAAACGAGCCACGCGCATGCGCAAGGTTTCTAGGAGCTGCAGTGACGTTGGCTCGTGGAAATGGTGTTATCACACGCACAGAGACATGATAGTACAGAAAGAGGACCTAATAGTCTGGGGAAACAACGCCCCTTTCGACTAGTCAAGGCCCTAATTAGCTTAGGGAAAGCGAAGTTTAGAAGTCGTTTTTTTTTTTTTTTTTTTTTAAAAAAAAGGGAACCGGTCACCACTTTTTTTCTGCCTATAAGCTGCAGCCACCACCAGTGGGCTCTTATATACAGCATTCTAACATGCTGTATATAAGACCCCAAGCCAGGGGTATAACATAAACACTTTATAATACTTACCTAACGGTCGTGCTGTGGGCCATATGGGCGTCTCTGTTCGGTGTTGGCGCCTTTCGGCCATCTTCATCCTCTTTCTGAAGCCTGGGTGCATGACGTGTCTACGTCATATACACTCTCCGGTCCTGCGCAGGCGCACTACAATACTTTCTTTATCGTTCCTATGGGAGACCCAGACCATGGGTGTATAGCTACTGCCCCCGGAGGACACACAAAGTTACTACACTCAAAACGTGTAGCTCCTTCATCCTAGCATATACACCCCCTGCTAGCCAGTTCTAGCCAGTTTCTTGCTTTGTGTCAGGAGGATCCACACACACACATGCATCCCTTTTTGATTTTTCATTTTTTACACAAGTCCACTCTGACTTCGAACCAGAGGTTCTCAGGGACGCAATTCGAGTCTCTATCGGCACTTGTGAAGCTGCTCTTAGTCGATCAGTTGTCCCTCCGCTGGCGGCTAGGCACATTCGAGTCCAGTCGGACAACGTGACAGCGTTTTTCCTACATCAGCTTCCAGGGCGGGACACTCAGCCGCCTGGCAATCTTGGCGGCTCAACATTCTTCAGTGGACAAGGGACTCCTAGTCCACCGTATCCGCAGCCCACATCCTAGATGTGAAAACTGCGAGGCAGACTATTTCAGCTGTCCAACCGTGGTCCACAATCCTCAGGTTTTGCGGTAGACACACTGGTTCATGTTTGACCCCAGCTTCGTCTCTTTACGTATTTTACTCTCTACCTCTTGTCCAGAGTCCTGCGCAAGATCAGTAAAGAGGGCCGTCGGGTCATTCTCATACTCCAGACTGACCCAGGCAGGCTTGGTACTCTGACCTGCTCCTTCTGTCCGTTGGGTTGCCATGGCATCTTCCGGACCGTCCAGACCTTTTCTCAAAAGGTCCGTTTTTTCCGTCAGAATTCTGGATTCTCAGATTGACGGCGTAGCTCTTGAGTCCCGGATCTTGGCGACTTCTGGTATCCTTCCTGAAGTCATCTCCGCTATGACTCGAGCTCCAAAGTGTCCTTTGACCTTTTTGGCCTTGCCGACCCTCCTGTCCCTTCCACAGTCCGGTCTACAGCTAGGACTATCCCTCATTAAGGGACAGGTCTCGGCTCTGTCAGTATGTGCCAGCGGCGTATCGTCCGGCTGGCTCCGGTGCGCTCCTTTAAGGGCGCATCTCACATCATTCCGCCTTTCCGGCGGCCTATGGAGCCCTGGGACCTTAATCCGGTCCTCCCGGTTCCCGGAAACCTCCCTTTGCGCCTCTTGGGGAGGTTTCTTTGTTTCATCTTTCACAGAAAGTAGTCTTTCTAGTGGCTATATTTTCCCACCAGAGAGTTCTGGCTGCACTCTCTCGGAGTCACCCCCTTTTTTTGGTCTTTGCATCAAGACAAGGTGGTCTCCGTCCGACTCCGGACTTTTTTCCCTAAGGTGGTTACTGCTTCCACCTTATCCGGGGCAATTTTCCTGCCTTCCTTTTGTCCGGCTCCTGTTCATCGCTTGAGGAAGCGTTGCATATCCTGGATCTGGTGCGGGCGCTCCGGATCTATGTGTCTCGCACCGCCGTTATTAGGCGGTGCACCTCTCTCTGGTGCTGACTGCTAGTCAGCGTAGCGGTCTCTCGGCATCTAAGCCGACCCTGGTTCGTTGGCTTAGGTCGGCCATTTCGGAGACCTACAAGTGTACTCAAGTGCCTTCCCCGCCGGGGATCAGAGCACATTTGATCAGACCTGTCGGCGCCTTTTTGGGCTTTCAGGCACCAGGTTACGGCTCAGTAGGTCTGTCAGACTGCAGCTCGAATTAGTCTGCATACTTTTTCGAAGCACTACCCAAGGCATGCTCATGCTTTGGCAGACGCGGGCTTGGGCAGACGCATCTTTCCGGCGTCTGTCGCCCATTTGTGAAGTTAGGTTTGCCTGCTTCTCAGTTGTCTGTTTATTCCCACCCATGGACTGCTTTTGAACGTCCCATGGTCTGGGTCTCCCATAGGAATGATAAAGAAAAAGAGAATTTTGTTTACTTACCGTAAATTCTTTTTCTTATAGTTCCGTCATGGGAGACCCAGCACCCTCCCTATTGCCTGTTGGCAGGTTTCTTGTTCCGTGTGTCTTCACCGGCTGTTATTGTTGTAGACAGAGGTTCCGGCTCTTCCGGATTTTACTCTCTCTTCTTGTGGGTGGATGTCCTCCTTCAGCTTTTGCACTAAACTGGCTAGAACTGGCTAGCAGGGGGTGTATATGCTAGGAGGGAGGAGCTACACGTTTTGAGTGTAGTAACTTTGTGTGTCCTCCGGGGGCAGTAGCTATACACCCATGGTCTGGGTCTCCCATGACGGAACTATAAGAAAAAGAATTTACGGTAAGTAAACAAAATTCTCTTTTTTATCTTCCCTGCTGAGGGCAGATCATCGTGCGCCTGCTCAGGACCTGAATGCAGGCGAGTGTGGATGAGGTCGGACCCGTCATGCACCGCGGCTAGAGAAGAACAACAAAGATGGCCAATAGGCGGCGTCGGACAACTGAGACACCCATTAGGCCCACAGAGCGAATGTTAGGTAAGTATTATAAAGTGTTTATGTTATACCCCCGGCCCGGGCTCTTATATACAGCATGTTAGAATGCTGTATATAAGAACCTGGTGGTGGTGGCCGCAGCTTATACGCCAAAAAAGTGGTGACAGGTTCCCTTTAAACATTCATATTAGTGAATAGCGCTATACAGGTTGCTGGTTAGGCAGGGAATATGGACATACAGGAACCAATGCTGCTGGGTTGGAGGCAGAGGGGACCGCATAGGTTCCCTTTAATGTGTGACATGCTTTTTATATAGCAATCTCAATATTAGAAGTTTAGGTATAATTTACTGTGTTCTCTAGCGCCACCTTGTGAAATAGGTTGATAATGTCATTTCTATCGCATTTTGCTGGCACTAATTAAAGTACATGTATGAATTTGTTTATTGTGAGTTCAAATTAAAAAAAAACACAGGAATGGAGGCTTCTCAGCCGCTAAAGTCCAAAAAAAGTCCAGGACATCGGGATCGATAAAAGTAGTTTTTTGTCCATGCTTTCCAAAGTCAACCTGACTCCTTCCTCAGGACACCCACATGTAAAATCACTGGTGACATGCATGGGATGAAAGAGCAGCAACAGACTGGAGGGGGAGGGGAAAAACAGTTATATGATATGTGAAGAAAATTAATGAAAACATGTAATTAAAGGTTTTTTTTATTTCATTTATTATTTTAAATGAATAATTCCCTCCTTGTCTGTCCTTTTTTTTTTTTTTTTTTTTTTTTTTTAATTTGTCACCAGTCAGTTTCCATGTGTTTGTCCTGAGGAAGGAGTCCGCCTCACTTTGAAACGCATTGGAAATAAATCTCTTTTATCGATCCCGATGTCCTGGACTTTTATTGGAACACAGCAACGTAGAACCCTCCATTGCAGCAGCTGATATTAAGCTATTATAGTGGTTGTGGTCACATAAACCTATCAGGACAGCAATTTACCTTCCTCTCTGCGCTGTATAACTTGGATACAAGGGTGTACATAGAAATTATAAGGCCCCAGAAAAGTTTTGCAATCACATGTTTTGTCATACACGTTTATTTCCTTTGTGTATAGTGGAACAACAAAAAAAAAGGCAAATTGGACATAATGTCACACAAAACCCCCCAAAACTGGACAAAATTGTTGGCACCCGTCCAAAATTGTGGGTAAAAGACTTTGTTTCAAGCATGTGACGCTCATTCAAACTCACATGTGGCAAGTACCAGGTGTGGGCAATATGAAAATCACACCTGAAACCAGATAAAAAGGGAGAAGTTGACTCAAAATTTGCATTATCTGGCTGTGTGTGCGCCACACTAAGGCCGGGTACACATATCCGGCTTTTCGCCGGTTTGACGGATGCGGCGCACGCCAGTACAGTGTAAACAGTACACTGGTAGCGCAGCAAGCGCTGGTCACATGCTGTTATGTGACCGGAGCATGTGACCTGGAAGTTGCGGTGCTGCCACTGTACGGTATACACTGTACTGGCGCGCGCCGCATCCGTCAAACCAGCGAAAAGCCGGATATATGTACCCGCCTAAGTATGGAGCTCAGAAAGAGAAGAGAACTGTCTGAGGACTTAAACAAAATTGTTGAAAATATCAAAGGTTATATAAATGTTACTAGTCCATCTCCAGAGATCTTGATATTCCTTTGTCCATGGTGTGCAACATAATCAAGAAGTTTACAACCCATTGCACTAGCTAATCTCCCTGGATGTGGACGGCAGATAAAAGTTGATAAATCATTGCAATGCAGGATAGTCCGGATAGTGGATAGGCCCCAATTAAGTTCCAAAGAAGTTCAAGCAGTCCAGGTTCAGGGGGCATCAGTGTCAGTGCGAACTATCTGTCCACATTTTAATGAAGCACAATGCTATGGAGGAGACCCAGGAGGACCTCACTGCTGACACACTTAAAAAAAAGCTAGGCTGCAGTTTGCCAAATATACGTGAGCAACCAAAATCCTTCTGGGAAAGCGTCTTCTGAACAGAAGAGCCCAAGATAGAGCTTCTTGGTAAAGCACATCATTCTAATGTTTACCGAAAACAGAATGAGGTCTACAAAGAAAAGAGCAGTACCTACAGTCAGATATGGTGGAGGTACAAAGATGTTTTGGAGTTGTTTTCCTGTTTCTAGCACTGGATGTATTGACTGTGTGCAAGCAATCATGAAATCTAAAGATTACCAAAGGATTTTGGGTCACAATGTAGTGCCCAGTGTCAGAAAGCAGGGTTTGTGTCCTAGGTCATGGTTCATCCAGCAGGACAATGACCCCAAACAAACTTCAAGAAGCCCTCAGAAATGGATGGAAACAAAGCGCTGGAGAGTTTTGAAGTGGCAGCAATTAGTCCGGATCTAAATCCTTTTGACACCTGGGAAGAGATCTTAAAATTGCTGTTGGGAGAAGAGAAGAGAAGACGCCTCCAAATATGAGACCTGGAGCAGATTATAAAGAAGAGTCTAAAAATTCCAGGTGAGAGGAGTAAGAAGCTTGTGGACGGTTATAGGAAGCGATTGATTGCAATTATTTATTCCAAAGTGTAAAGGGCGCAAAACCAAGTACTAAGAAGAGGGTGTGAGGTAGCGACCACCAATGTTGTGGATGGTCGCAGTGGAGAAGGATCCCCCTGTGATATTGAACTGAAGGTGTGACTGTGGGACTTGTAATTCCATAGAACTTGGGTTGTAATTAAGGGTTAGGTTCCCTTTAAACTGTGACCAGTGTGATGGACAGAGCTGGAGAATCACATACCTCCACCTGTGGGTGTATCCGGTTGGGTTTTAAGAGACTGTTAGTTTTAGAAACAGGGGGAAGCCTGAGAGTGCTGCACATGGAGGATGTGTGCTGGAGATCTCAGCCTGTGTGAAGACTGAAGAGAGACTCCTGGAAATCAGTCCCGGTGATGACTGGGGAAAAATACTGCAGCCTGGCTGGAGAGGGCTGGAGGCTGCAGGAAGCAACCACAGTGACTTGTGTTCGCTGGCTGGAGCCAGAGTATGGAGAATCCACTATGGACACTTAATTGGACTGGAAGCCCACGGTATGTGGATGTTATATTTTCCTTTAAGCCAGGAGAGGCTTCATTGTGTTTTGGAAGGGCAGTTTATGTTGGTTACTAATAAACTGCTGCATTTTTGAGAGAGACTGTGTTGCCTGTGTATGCCTAAGCTACCCTGCACCGCTGCTAGCGAGTAAAACCCCCGGGTTGCGGTAAGCAACGTTCACATATGGTGGAGAATGCGGGCAGCAATCCAGGCAGCACGTCTAGCAACTGCAGAGGTGTTGTTCCTGTGGATCAGCCGGGTCCACGAAGGTTGTTTTTTTTTTTTTGTTTTTTTTTTCCTGCTGTCTACACATTGCAAGGAAGTGTTGCCTGTGGATTGGCGGGTCCACGAAAACAATTTTCGAAGCTGTCTGCAGTGGATCGGCGGGTCCACGAAAATCGTGTTGGTGCACTCAAGCAGCTGGCGGTGGATCGGTGGGTCCACGAACAGGGACAGTGTACTCCAGCTGCTGGCGGTGAATCTGCGGGTCTGCGGGGTTCCGTGCTGCAGTGGCGAGAGACCAGTGACTGGAGGTTCCAGGCCAACCCAGAATTGCGGGGCCCTGTTTGGTGAGCAGTGATACACCACAGGCTGGAGATCCTGGTTGTACGGGCGGTACAACCTGGAAAGGTTAGTGGTTCTCTAACCCCCCCCCCCCTCTTTAGACCCACCGGGTATTATCCATTGGAGCGCCCCTCCTGTTTGTTTTCTTGTTTCAGCATGGAGGGCGCACAAATGGATGCTATGGAGGAGCTGTACCAGTTCCTTGTGCGTGGACAGCAGGAGCCGTCAGTGCGCACTGATGTGGCAGCAGTGGACCAGTTGATGAACTCCCTTCTGGGGCCAATACGAACACAGGGTGCCCAGCGAGATAAAGGGGAACTGTGTGAATTCGGGTCTAAAGACACTGCAAGGAAGCTACAGAAACCCCAAAAGGAGGCAGAGTCCCAGAAAGGGGTGGTTAGCCAAAAGGGGACAGAGGCCCGGAAAGGGGTAGTCACTCAAAAGGGGGCGGAGTCCCGGAAAGGGGCGGTTACCCAAACGGGGACAGAGGCCCGGAAAGGGGTGGTTACCCAAAAGGGGGCGGGGTCCCAGAAAACGGTGGTGACACGAAAAGGGGCGAAGCATCCCAAATCCGAAGGTGTAGTGGCACCAATGGACAGTAGCCAAGGACAATGGTGTTCATGCTATTCGTGTCCGGTCTGCGGTACAGACTGCCCGGCTGACGAGAAGTCACGTCTGTGTTCTGTGGAAGTTGATGGCAAAAGTGTGACTGGGCTGGTAGACTCGGTGAGCTTGGTGTCCCTGGTGAGGGCCACGCTCGATACCTACCCGATTCTTGGAAGAATGGAAGCCCGCTGCAGACATGGGAACATTGGAGAGTATCCACGGTCCCGAGTGGTCGTTGAGACGGATGGGGTGTTTGAATCCGTTAATGTTGGGGTAGTGCCTGACTTACCGCATCCCATTATAATAGGCCGGGACTTTAATTTTTTTGAGGACTTGTGGTCGATGGCAGAAATGGCCAGCTGCTTGTGTAAAAGCCGGAAAGGCTCAAAGGAAGCCCTATCACAGCGGGAGGCTGAAAGTGTTCCTAGTAGTATGATATTGTGTAATAAGGGGAAGACCGTTAAAAATGGGAGAGCTCCAGACAGGGGGTTCAACACTTGGTTAAGTGGGGGCTTGTTAGTCCAGGACACCAGGGGGAGTGACACTGACTCTAGTAACCTGACGACTGAGTACAGTGAAGTACAGACAGTTGAGAAAGATAAAATCTCCTCTCGACGCCGAAGACGTAATAAGCGCCGAGGGGTAGTGCAATGTATATCGTCTGAGTGGGGAGAGAAGGTTGAGGAAGGCACGTTGATAGTAGCAACCGCTAATGTAGAGTCAGACAGTGAAATCCTGAAAAAGAAAGAGTCAGAAACTGAACAGACACACTGTAACGACAGAAATCAGCAGGGTGAAAGTGCAAAAAAGGAGCCGACCAAAACAGTATTGGTGATGTCCCCTATGATTTCCTGGTGTGAAGCTGATGGTCTGTTGAGTGAAAACACTATAGGAGAAGAAATCCTGGAGGCTGTTGGTGGAGGAAAAATCCACAAAGGTCATGGTGAGCAGACCAGTGATCCACCCAGTGCTGGGGTGAATAATAGTGCAAACGGCACAAAAGCTGTTGTAGACCCCAGAGAATCTGAGGTTGAAGGTATGGAGTGCAAGAAAGCCTCTGAAGTTGCAGAGAATCAAGAGGAAATTGAGGGAGATGCTGCAGAGTCCCAAGAGATGGCTGAAGCTGCAGAAATTGAGAGAACCCTTAAAGTAGGGAAATCTAGCCCAGAAGTCCCATCAGCAGCTGAGAGCTTAACTGAACTTACTGGTAAGACCAAGATGGAGGCCATATAGATGGACTTGGTACAGAAGATTGAAAATCTTGAGGCCAAAGATGAGGAAAAATTCAAAGGCTCTGAGGCTATGGAAAAACCTGAGGAGAATGCAACTCCAAAGGTGGAGCCTGTGATAAGAAAAGAGGATGGATATGGAAGACCCAAGGAACGGTCCGATGGCCTTACAGGTAAAGAAATTCGGCCAGTCTTTACGTGCATGGTAGAAGTCCCTGCAGACTTGAGAAAAGCCTGTGCCAGTGAGGCGGTACATGAAAAATTCAAGACGGCCGTAGGAGCCTATAAAGTGTACTTTGCCCCAGAGTCTTGTCGGTTGCTGGTGTGCTCTGTAAGTGATGTCACAAAGAAGCGGGTGGCTATCCTGAGTGGCATGCACCTACAGTGTCTTCGCACGAAGTGGCTCATCTCTACAAAGATGGAAGGTGGTTGACTGAGACGAGTATAGTGACAATGACCGACTTTATGTCAGGAGCTAAAGCTCAAATTTATCAGAGAGGGCCCTCTCGACTTGTAGGGCAAAGTAACACTAATGCCCTGTCTCAGGGCCCCTGCGGGTTATCAAATGTTCAACCCTACAAGTTTGAACAGAGGGGGGGGATATGTGAGGTAGCGACCACCAATGTTGTGGATGGTCGCAGTGGAGAAGGATCCCCCTGTGATATTGAACTGAAGGTGTGACTGTGGGACTTGTAGTTCCACAGAACTTGGGTTGTAATTAAGGGTTAGGTTCCCTTTAAACTGTGACCAGTGTGATGGACAGAGCTGGAGAATCACATACCTCCACCTGTGGGTGTATCCGGTTGGGTTTTAAGAGACTGTTAGTTTTAGAGACAGGGAGAAGCCTGAGAGTGCTGCACATGGAGGATGTGTGCTGGAGATCTCAGTCTGTGTGAAGACTGAAGAGAGACTCCTGGAAATCAGTCCCGGTGATGACTGGGGGAAAATACTGCAGCCTGGCTGGAGAGGGCTGGAGGCTGCAGGAAGCAACCACAGTGACTTGTGTTCGCTGGCTGGAGCCAGAGTGTGGAGAATCCACTATGGACACTTAATTGGACTGGAAGCCCACGGTATGTGGATGTTATATTTTCCTTTAAGCCAGGAGAGGCTTCATTGTGTTTTGGAAGGGCAGTTTATGTTGGTTACTAATAAACTGCTGCATTTTTGAGAGAGACTGTGTTGCCTGTGTATGCCTAAGCTACCCTGCACCGCTGCAAGCGAGTAAAACCCCCGTGTTGCGGTAAGCAACGTTCACAAGGGTGACAACAATTTTTGAAGTTTTTTTTAGTGAAATGATGTCCAATTTGACTTTATGACAGGTTTTTTTGGTGCTTTTCCAATACACACAAAGGACATAAACATGTGTATAACAAAACGTGTAATTGCAATAGTTTTCTGGGAGAAATACTTAATTTTCTGCAACAATTTCAAGGGTGCCAACACTTTTGGCCATGACTATATGTCACAACTTTTCAGCAGGTAAATGCCAGGTGTCACTCCCAGGGCAGTGTCCGGGGCTGTGCAGCTTACCCCCGGGATAATGGATGCGGGGGCAGGTTCAGGTGCAGACTCTAATGCAGACAGATGCAGCCGGGACGACTGATGCAGAAAGGATCGCTGGTGAAGGCAGGCACGGAGGGTACGGCAGATACTGACCGGTATGGGAAGACAAGCACAGGAGACACAGGACCTGACAACTAGCTAGCAAGCAGACAGTAAATTGACTAAACTCATTGCAAGGCACCTCCACTATGGGGAAGATGCCTTAAATATCTAGTCCCTCTCAGCCATATTATTTCCAAGAAATAGTGCACTGGCCCTTTTAGAGCAGGGAAGGCGTGCGCATCCTAAGCGCACTCCCAGGAGACCTGTGAGGCATGCACAGGCCCCTGAAGCACGAGGCAGCAGGAGGGCACATGGGCAGCCGCGGAGGGGCGAGGGAGCGCAGAGTCTGGTCACGGCTGTGAGTATGTCGGCATCCTTGCTGAAGGAGAGAGGCAGGACAATGCATGGACAACGGCGCTACATCTACTGTATTCCCCTCAACTACCCCAGCAAAGTATGGTGAGCCCAAGTATGGTGAGCCCAACACAGTATATAATCCCCAACTGTGACCCCCACACAACCCTCCATGCAGTATAATGGCTCTCACTGGCCCTCTAAATAGTATAATGGCCCCCACACACCCCTTTGCACAGTATGATGGACCCCACACAATCCTTTACACTGTATAATTACTTAAATACAGTGTAGTGTCCCTCAAATAGCCCTCAATAAAGTATAAAGGCCCTCTCATAGCCCTTCAAATAGTATAATGGCCTGCACATAGCCTTCCATATAGTATAATGGGCCTCACATTTCCTTCTATATATGGTAGTATAATGAACCCCCCATAGTCCTCCATATAGTATAATGTGCCCTACATAGTACTCCATTTAGTAAAATGCAACCCATGGTCTTCCACATATTATAATGCACCCCCATAGTTCTCTATACAGAATAATGGACCCCACAGTCCTCCATATGGTATAATGGACCCCATAGTCCTCCATATGGTATAATGGGCACCATAGTCCTCCATATGGTATAATGGGCACCATAGTCCTCCATATGGTATAATGGGCACCATAGTCCTCCATATGGTATAATGGGCACCATAGTCCTGCATATGGTATAATGGGCCCCACATATTCCTCCATATAAAAAAAAAACAAGTTAGCACCACTAAATTTGCATTACTGCACTAAAAATTCCAAACTGTACTTATTATTAAAATTTGAGATTTTTGGCAAAAAATTGCAATTTCTTGAACTACCCCGCCACGTCACGGCAAAGCTCATTGGGGCAGTCCTATTCTAAAATATTTTTATATAAAATGTGCCTTTCGGCCTCACATATGGAAAGTAGAACTGTTCTTAGCAGCACTTACTTGGTGTTATTCCTCCATATAGTATAATGCACCCCCATAATCCTCCATATGGTATAATGGGCCCCATAGTCCTCCATATAGTATAATGCACCCCCATAATCCTCCATATGGTATAATGGGCCCCACCTAGTCCTCCATATAGTATAATGCACGCTGTATAATCCTCCATATGGTATAGTGGGCCCCATAGTCCTCTATATGGTATGATGGGCTCCACATAGTCCTCCATATAGTATAATACATCCCCATGGTCCCCCCTATGGTATAATGGGCCCCACCTAGTCCTCCATATGGTATAATGCACTCTGTATAATCCTCCATATGGTATAATGGGCCCCATAGTCCTCTATATGGTATGATGGGCCCCACATAGTCCTCCATATAGTATAATACATCCCCATAGTCCCCCCTATGGTATAATGGGCCCCATAGTCCTCCATATATTATATTGCACTTAAATAAATGTATTCATGTGATCAGAATTACATAGATGACATTAGTTTGGGGTGCAACAACCTGATGACAGGTTCCCTTTAATGCTTTGTATGGTTGATGGTAGTTAAACTTTGCTGTGGAGTCTACACAACGCCATGTGGACCCGGAATGTGCAGCGCGCCCCTCGGCTCCTGAGCGCTAGATTCACACATCCGTGTCAGTGTTACATTCTACTCTATAGGTCAGAATGTCGCCCGAGAATGATATGGGACAGCACTTGGATGTGTCACATGGATTTATGAATGTAGAGTAATTCAGCTCATCTGTCAGGGTTGCAGGAGACGCACAGTTGGACTGTTTAAATCCAAGGCCTGACAGTGTTTTGCCTGAGTGGAGTAGTAGTCATCCCATCCATTGAGTGGCGGTTGACAAAAATGGGCCAGTCGTTTCTGCAAGTTGTGGACGTGACTGATTCCGTATGTAGCTTGTATTGCAAATGGGTGCCAGAACTGCCTTTAGCCTTACATTGCATACATTAATCTAAACCAAACTACTGCGCAATACATTGGTTTTTTTTTCGAAGCATACTCTGGTTGGAAAATCAGCCATGTGCACTGATACAATGATATAATAGCGCTACACGGCCCGACTATATGCTCATTTGAATGAGCCTGAATACAGATAAAAAAAAAATCACAAATTACAAACTCCCTGACAGATGCTCAGTTAACTCATTCTGTAGCCAGTGCAACACAGTGACAATGAAATACAAAAAAAAAAATATGAAATTAAATTAAAAAATTAATACATTCATAAACTAAAAAAAAAATGTCCTTTGAAAAAAATAAATGGAAAAGAAATGTCCCCGGTACTGTCCTAATACCACCCTGAACCCATGTATGTGGAGGTGGGGTTTGTGTAACCTGCTCCTTTTGGCCAGGGACAGTGTAATGCAAATTTGCTGGGATTGTTTTAGAAAAATCTAAAAAAAAAAAAATCAGGAAAATTCAGGGCAGCTGCATGTATACATTTTTTTCTGTAAAATTATTGGTTTAATTGACCTCAAGTGATGTTTTTACTGTATTTGTGTACCGTATTAGCCCTGTCAATAATCCTGTATATGTTCCTGTATATATCCAGCGCCATCTGCTGACACTTTATGGTACTGTTGTGTATAGAATAAACGGCGTTAATGCTGCGCTTTTCTGCTGCCTTTTAGCTACATTTTCTGCAGATGCACTAAAAACAATCTTTGCTGACTATTGCATTTTTTGCTGAGGTTTTTTTTTTACGTGTTTTTCCCTTTAATTGAATTTTTAGTGCAGATTTTATGATGCTTTTTTTTTTTTAGCACATCTCTGAACTCTACTAAATTTTAGGCCCCCCCATGAAGTCTATAGAGAAAAAAATCTGGTAAAATCTTTACTCAGTGAAGACTTCCCCATTACTGAGATAGGAGGTGACAGTTGGTGCTGAAGAAATTCTATGATGATGGGAGGAGGGAGGAACTAGAGGCAGAGGGCGGAGCTAGATGCAGAGCTCCTCCCATTCTATCTACATAGAATCTCATCAGCACCATCTGCCATCTCTTATTTCAGTAATGGGAAAGTTTTCACTGCATACAGATTTTAGAGAAAGAAGCAAATTTGTCTCATAAGATAAGTTACAAAGTTGATTATTTTCATGTGTACTACTGATTTATTAAATAAAAATTAACAGCTTTACGAACATGGATGTACCGGTACTTCCTTGGTTGTATAGCGGTAATCACCGCCGACTGCTGCCTTGAGCCGGCGGCGCTCCCTGCACGTCTGCTGTTTTGAACAGCAGACATCTGGGGCTAACAGGCTTGGGTGGATCCATGATCCACCCACACCTGCTTTTTATTTAGATCGCACTGTCAAATTGTGAAAGCGCAATTTAAATGGCCATGGCGGGGATTGCACCTTTCTCCACCTATGGGTCTTGTGACGCGATCACAGGGAGCCCTGTCGCTATCATGACGTGTTTCCTGTGCGAGCCAACAGTGACAGCTCTCACAGGAACGCTGCATTTCTGCTGATCAGAGCTGTGCAGCTCTGATCAACAGAAATGAACAAACAATCGGACTGTGCAGTGATAAAGTCTTCTAGAGGGACTAGTAAAATAAATAAAAAAATGTAAAAAAAAAGTTTTTAAAAATATGAAAAAATAAAAACCTTAAAGTTCAAATCACCCCTCATTCACCCCATTGAAAATAAAACAATTAAAAAAAATAAAAAATATACACACATTTGGTATTGCCGCGTTCAGAAATGCCTCATCTATCAAAATATAAAGTCAATTAATCTCATTGATAGATTGCATGGCGATAAAAAAATTCCAAACGCCAAAATTCCGTTTTTTGGTCACCACAATTTTTATTTTAAAAAGCAATAACAGGTGATCAAAACGTAGCATCCACACAACAATGGAATAATTAAAATCATCAGCTCAAGACACAAAAAATAAGCGGTCACTGAGCCCCAGATCCCAAAAAGTGAGAACGCTGCGGGGCTCAGAAAATGGCGCAAAAAGCGCAATTCCTTTTTTGGACAAGCTTCTGAATTTTTTTTTACCCCTTACATAAAAGTAAACCTATACATGCTTGGTATCTACGAACTCGTACCGCCCTGAAGCATCACACCCACACATCAGTTTTACCATATAGTGCACACGGTGACTAAAATATCCCCCAAAAAAATCATGTCATTGTACTTTTTTTACAATTTCACTGCAGTTTGAATTTTTTCCCCCTTTTCCAGTACACTATATGGTAAAACTATGGTTTATTACAAAAGTACAACCCATCCCGTAAAAAGCAAGCCCTCATATAGCAAGATTGACGGAAAACTAAGTTACTGCTCTCGGAAGAAGGGGGAGCAAAAAATGAAAAAAATCGCCCGGGGGTGAAAGGGTTAAGGATTTTTTCCACAGAGTTTTTTGTTTAGAGTTTGGAGCGGATTCTGGTCCAAAATCCACATAAAAACACTGCCAAATTATCAAAAGGTGACTCATGGCTGAATATACACTGCGTTCTACAGCTAAAGGAACATTAACAATGTACAGAGGGATTCCTTAAAATAAACACAAGGAGGAGTTGAGCAGTTGACCCCCTAGGCCTTGTTTTCTAGAACAACCAATCAGCGCTCAGCTTTTATTTCTTAAATTGCTCAGGAGAAATGAAAGCTGCCCTGTGATAGGTTGCTAAGAGCAACAAGGCCCCATATTCCTGCATGACAGTTTTGATACTGTGCTCATCCTCTGATTCAATATGGGGCTGACAGATTGTAAAAAAACACAAAACACCACATACTAAAAATGTTAATTTTTATGAAAATCAGGTTGCAAAATGGCAGGGATCTTTTTGGTTGCTATGGGCAACTGTCACTTTTCTTTCATGCAAGGCCCCATATACATTGGGGAAGATTGAAAAGGAAAAGTGGTGCAGTTGCTTATAGCAACCAGTCAGATTTACGGTTGTAGAAAATGGCCATTATGAGCAAATCCCCTCCATGAGGTATAGGGATGGCCGAGATATCAGTCACAACTGGTCACTACACCTGAGTAGGCCCAAAACCGCCATCTTTTTCCATATGGTTCCAGCTCCTATATCTGCCACCATTTCTTTCAGTTATGGCTACCTTGTGTTCGCAGAATTTCATCAGTGGCTAGATAAAGAAGGGTAAGAACTAATAAAACCCCTCTAAAGACAGCCATGGACTCTTCAAGACCCCAGGCCATGTCCTATGGTGTTTGGCATCAAGACATTAGCAGCAGATCTTTTAAAGAGAACGTATAATCAGAAAATTACCTATTGTTGAAAATATGTTTTTATATTAACTGGGGGTTTTTATGCATTTTTTTCACTTTTTGACCCTTCACCCCCTGCGATTTTCCGTTTTTTGGTTGTTTTTTTTCTTCCCCTTCTTCCAAGAGCCATGCCTTTTTTACTTTTCTGTCCATATAGCCATATGAGGGCTTGTTTTTTGGGGGACGAGTTGTACTTTTGACCAGGACCAGGGGGCATACACTGCGAGTGGAAGAAAAGCGATTCCGGCAGCTAAATAGGAAAGGGTTCTTTACAGTTAGAGCAGTCAGACTGTGGAATGCCGACCACAAGAGGTAGTAATGGCAGATACAATAACAGCTTTTATAAAAGGGCTGGATGATTTCCTCACTACACACAACATTGTTGGTTATAAGTGACTTAGGCCGGTTTCACACATCCGGCTTTTCGCCAGTTTGCCGGATCCGGCGCTCTCCCGTACAGACAATACAGTACAGTGACAGCGCTGTAACTTCCGGGTCACATGCGCCGGTCACATGACAGCATGTGACCGGCGCTTGTTGCGCTGTTACTGTACTGTAGTCACTGTATGGGAGAGCGCCGGATCCGGCAAACCGGCGAAAAGCCGGATGTGTGAAACCGGCCTTAGGGACAAAATGTAGAACTGGTGGAGGAAGGGTGAACTAGATTGACCGGGGTCTTTTTTCAACCTAAGTAACTATGCAACTACACCATTCATTCTGCTCCATATTGTACTGGAAAACAGGAAAACAATTCCAAGTGCGGTGAAATTGCAAAAATAAAGTGCAATTTTTATTTTTTTATTTGTTTGTATTTATATTTTTTTTTTTTTACCAGGGTCACTATATGAAAAAAACTGATGTATCAGTATGATGCCTTAGGTCGGTACGAGTTTGTAGACACCAAACATGTATAGGTTTACTTTTGTCTAAGGGGAGAAAAGAAATCAGAAGTTTGGCCAAAAAAAGTGGCGCACTTTTTGCGCTGTTTTCTGAAACTTGTAGCATTCTCATTTTTCGGGATCTATGGCGCAGTGATGGCTTATTATTTGCGTCTCGAGCTAAAGTTTTTATCAGTTCCATTTTTGCGCAGATGACAGTATGATTCCCCAGGTCAGTACAAGTTCGTAGATACCAAATATGTATAGTTTCACTTTTATCTAAGTACTGAAAAACAAAATCTCACTGCGCATGATCTAAAGACTCCTGCGCTTCCAACCATGCGCAGAGCGCGTCTTAGGCTATGTGCTCACAGGAAATTAAACCTGCGGATTTATCTGCGGAAAATCCGCGGATTTTCTGGATTTTTCAGATAAATCCGCAGGTTTCAGCACGTACAGACACTCCCCATGTTATCCTATGGGACATGGCGAGAGCTGTGTCCATGCTGCGAATACGTGTGGCTGCGGAACATGCTGCGGATGTCCCGCAGCCGCACGTAATTGTATGTCAATTATTTCTGTGGAATTACCTGCGGAAATCCTGGCCCTCCACTATGGAGATAGAGGCCGGGACTTCCGCAGGTAAGTCACAGGAATGCCCGCAGGTTTACCACTGCTATTTCGCTGGAATCCCGCAGCTAAAAATAGCTGCGAATTCCAGCGAGCAGCTGCGGGAAACCTGCGGATATACTGTATCTGCAGGTGCAATCTCCCGTGGGCACATAGCCTAAAGCCGCCAAGCAAACACCTGGCTAAGAAGACTGCGCGAATGATAAGCACGCATGTGTGGCGCCCTGGACTAGCCAGTATAAACATAGCAACAAAAAGAGTTAAATATCCTCCAAAAATTAAGTATTACTTACAGCAAGTTGGGCTGCAGTGTGTACATCGCCCTGGCCAAAAACTAGTACTCTAGCAGGATACAGCTAAACCCCCACTAATGTGGAAGCGTCACAGGTGCAGGAGGAGCAGATCACACACACCTCCATGGAATGGAGGAGGCGAATGCTAGATGATAAAACTGCACACAAGTGGCTTGCATAGAGCGCTGTTCACATGCAGATGGCACAGTCACAAACCCGCAGCCTATTAGGTGACGCCCATACTATTAGATCAGGCGGGCTGCCAAGCCGTACCCCACTGTGTATCATGCACGGACAGACACTCTACAATGCAAGGCCCAACAGAAAGGGGCCTGGCTGTATCCTGTACAAAAAAATAAATATGAGGTTTTTGTTGGTATTTATGGCCATAAAAACGTAAGCCTACAACCCGCGTCACGGAACCTCATGCTTGTAGGTCCCTACACTAAATATAAACATAGCAACAAAAAGAGGAAAATGTATTTATATATTATTTTCATATTTATTTTTTGTACAGGATACAGCCAGGCCCCTTTCTGTTGGGCCTTGCACTGTAGAGTGTCTGTCCGTGCATGATACACAGTGGGGTACGGCTTGGCAGCCCGCCTGATCTAATAGTATGGGTGTCACCTAATAGGCTGCGGGTTTGTGACTGTGTTACCTGCATATGTGAACAGCGCTCTATGCAAGCCACTAGTGTGCAGTTTTATCATCTAGCAATCGCCCTCCTCCATTCCATGGAGGTGTGTGTGTGATTTGCTCCTCCTGCACCTGTGACGCTTCCACATTAGTGGGGGTTTGGCTGTATCCTGCTAGAGTACTAGTTTTTGGCCAGGGCGATGTACACACTGCGGCCCATCTTGCTGTAAGTAATACCTGGACTAGCCAGATAGCCACAGACAAAACACACACACACACACACTTACATTAGGGCCCACTCACACTTGCGCTATTTTGACGCAAACGGAATCCGTCAGTAATGTAGTACAGTTCATTTATTTACAGTGGAAGCGCGACATCGTGTGGACACAAGCGGGTACTGTATAACACACACACGCGCCATAGTAACGCACTTCCACTGTAAATAAATGAACTATACTACATTACTGACGGATTCCGTTTGCGTCAAAATAGCGCAAGTGTGAAACTAGCCTTAGTCAGACAAAAACCCTTGTTGTCTCCCTCCAGGGTCTGATGTCCACACCAGGTGGGGCGGAGCCAGGCGGTTGGCCCCACCCACCGAGGAGTTCACAGGCCTGGAGGCGGGAAAAGCAGACAGTTGGAGTTAGAGTTGGAGTAGTTCAGTTCAGGAAGTGAAAGTGAGAGGTCACGTACTGCGAGTGTCTGGGTCGGAGCCCAGGTACTGAGAGCAAGGTTGGCAGACGGTGGTGGCCGTCTGTAGGAGTTGGTGGAACTACGCAGAGCCGTAAGTACCGGTGCTGGGCGGTGGCCCACCGGTACCGGACCGGGGAACGGAGTGAAGCTAAGCACACAGGCAGGGCCATTGGACCCCAACCAGGCTTGGAGCCGCCATCAACAGTCAAATCCGAATGTGACGGGAACCCCCGGGGTTCCCTAACAACCAAGTCCCGATTGAAGGCAACCGCTCACACCGTGAAGATATACAGCCACCGCCACTGGCTAGAAATCCAAGGGCCAGCGCCTGCGGGCAAAACGGGCTCCTCCGGTATCTATACCGGGGAGCGGACTACCGTTGGGAAGCCATTTGAGTCAACTCTGTACACAAAGGTGCAGGGAGAGACAGCCACCATCACCTGTTCGGGGAGAGACACTGCAGCCGGCTGTGGGACCCGTCCATCCAGCCGTTTGGTTTACCGGAGACTTTGTGCATCTATTGCTGAGTGAGTACACCCATGCCATCCGGCACCACACCGCGCTGTCTCTGCAACCCTGCACCTCACCGACCCTGCCCCCCCGTCACACCACCAGGCCCCGGGACCACCAACCCCTACCCACGGAGGGGCAAAACAACATCCCAGCTGCTCCCTACCATCACTCCTGGGATCCCCGTCACCAGCAGCGGTGGTGCCCATCTTCACCACAACCCGTGGGTGGCGTCACGGACTAAATCCCCAAACAAACCACCCCCTTTTCACTCACGGGCAAGGAGCGCCGCTCGAGTCCCCGGATCCGGCCCACCGCTTGAGCCACCGAGCAGCAGCCGCAGCGCCGGACCCGAGCGTTAGCGAGCGCAGCGCCCCGCAGCCCGCGACACATGCGCAGGATTCCAGGAGCTGATGGTGACTTCACTCATGCAAATCCATGGTATCACGCCCACAGGAGTGTGATACCACAGAAAGAAGGCAAACTAGATGGGGTGAAACGACGCCCTGGGGACTAGTCCTTCTGTCCATTTACATACAGAACATGTAAGTTATGAAACTTTTTTTATAAATTAATTTTACACAATATTACAACACAGTGATGGGTATGAAGGGGTTTTTAGGCCACACATCATCCTGCTTGTAGGTCACAAGGCATATGGGACCTGACAGGTTCCCTTTAAAGGGAATCTGTCACCAGGTTTTTGCTCCCTCATCTGAGAGCAGCATAATGTAGAGGCAGAGACCCTGATTCCAGCGATGTGTCACTTACTGAGCTGTTTGCTGTCATTTTGATTAAAATCAAAATTTTCTCTGCTGCAGATCTAGCAGTTATATAGGGCTCATGAGTATGCTGGACTACCTGCAACATGCCAAGTAGTCCTGTAATGATAATCTACTGCTGATTAAACAGTGATTTTATCAAAACTACACTAAGCAGACCAGTAAGTGACACATCGCTTGAATCAGGATCTCTGCTCCTTCGTTATGCTACTCTCAGATCAGGTGGCAAAAACCTGGTGACAGATTCCCTTAAGTCACCACTGTTCTAGGTAATGAATTCCAAAATGTAACAAGCCTTAAATACAGTTTTAGAATAATTTGAAGATCCTAAGTGAACATACAGTAGAGTGTTGGAAATGTTTGTAGGAACAGCGGACGATATCATGTCCTTATCGAGTGCAGGAATGCGGAGCTGGTGAGGATATTCCTCTTGTCCACAGCTCTTCCTACAACTTCTAATCTTACAGTGAACTTTGCATCACAGCAGAAGATCTTATCCTTCAATAATTAAAGTGTTAACAATCTACAATAAGAATAGCAAAAGAATGACAAATTAGATTAGGGACAAGGTCTTCAGTGTAAGGGAAACCTTATATTACACCTTTACGAAAATTCATGACCTTGTTAGGCCCATAGGTGGCAATATTGAGCTAATGGACAGTATTATTTACTCAGATTGATATGATTACATATGTGTAATCTGACAATGACCTATTATTAATATCAGTTCTTTATGTTAAATGTGATCTAAAAGGAATCTGTCACCAGGTTTTTGCTTCCCCCATCTGAGAGCAGCATATTGTAGAGACAGAGACCCTGATTCCAGTGATATGTCACTTACTGACCTGTTTGCTGTCATTTTGATAAAATCACTATTTTCTCTGCTGCAGATCTAGCAGTTATACAGAGCTCATGAATATGCTGGACTACCAAGTAGTCCTGTAATGATAATCTGCTGCTGATTAAACAGTGACCATCCATTCACTTGTCTTCCCTAGACCCCTCCAGGATAAGCCAAAAGCGGGCTTTCCACGCTACGACATTGCTAGTGATGTCGAGCGCGAAAGCATCCGCCCCCGTTGTGCATGCGATATCGTGTGATCGCTGCTGCAGCGAACATAATGGCTACGGCAGCGTCACACGCACTTACCTGGTCGTCAACGTCGCTGTGACCGCCGAACAATCCCTCCTTCAAGGGGGAAGTGCGTTCGGCGTCACCGCGACGTCACTAAGCGGCCGGCCAATGAAAGCGGAGGGGCGGAGATGAGCAGGACGTAACATCCCACCCACCTCCTTCCTTCCGCATAGCCGGTGGAGGCAGGTAAGGAGACGTTCGTCGTTCCTTGGGTGTCACACACAGCGATGTGTGCTGCCGCAGGAACGACGAACAACATCGATAATAAACAATTACCGATTTTTGGTTTTAGGACGACCTCTCCATGGTGAACGATTTTCACCACTTTTGCGATCGCTTAAGGTCGCACATACGTGTCACACGCTGCGATATCGTTAATGACGCCGGATGTGCGTCACTAACAACGTGACCCCGACGATAATTCATTAACGATATCGTAGCGTGTAAAGCCTATAGGCTCTGAACCCTACAAGAATTCCTCCGGGTTTGAGACTGGCTATGTAATGACCAGAGGTCCGAATAAGATCCAGCGAGTCACAAACTGAGGCCCAGAAATGTCTCAACACTGTATTTAATGGAACGGAAAGGGGAGAGGCAAAAAAAGGAAATGTGTTTACAATTTTCCCCAGTCACTACTACACTTATTTACATATACAGGCTATACGCCATGGTCAGGGTGTTAGCTCCAGAGATCTTTCCCATGTATATCACAAACTGCAGGAACAAATTCACCTAAGGACATTATGTAGAACAAACAGCGACTACCTAATGCTTCAACAGACAGGGTGTAAATGCAATGGGTGCAACTTAGTAAAGATCTCTGGAATTAACACACCGGCTTACAACTTACCAATACTAAACGTCACAACTGCAAGCGCAACCTACAAACGCTTCAACTGCTTGGATTCCCAAGTATCGTTATTGGTACCATGTTACTGACGGAGTCCAACACAGGCCTGTAGTATGTCCCGGCCGCAGCCGCTCCGGGAGGTGGTCTTCGCCGCCAAAACCCACAAGGAGGAATCACTAGTCGCACAAAGCATCCATGTCTCTGCCTGCAGCAGGGCCCTTCAGATTAGTGATGTGTCGGTCGTGAACGATCCGACACAAAGATCTGGCTCCCTGCTGTGACCGACAGGAGCCGGATTCCTAATGAGAGCCACTAAAATCTCTAAACGACTCTTTTCGACAATGAAACCCCGCCCACTGTGGCTAAACTCCTCCTACTCAACAATCTAATTGGTCACTTGTAAGTGGGCGGTGTTTATCCTCGGGTGGTGGGTTTTGGCGGCATTACTATAATCTTAAATATGTGTTCACCAGGGGTGAAGTTGACTCGCCCACCCCAGGGCTATGGGACACCCGGTGCCGGGCCGGACTAGTCCGGTGGTAGTCAGTGGTGGCTGGGCCCGGCTCCGTGGCCCTGGTGGGTGTCAGTTGAATATGTGGCTGATGACTTTAATGTTTGTGTTCGTGACGCCACCTGTGGTATGCGGCTATTAAGCCGCCGCTGCTGTGTGAGGCCACCGGGATGATGTTATGGCAGCAATGTTAGTACTGCTCCCCACAGGTGGAGCAATGCCCGGGGCACAGTTGGTGCTTGTGGAAGTCTATGGTGCTGCTTGACTAACACGGTGCAGGGCCGACAAGCAATGAAAGAAACAGGCACAAACAGTAGTCTCTTTACCTTCTCCTCTTTTACTCGGCAGAAACTTAGTCCAGGGAGACCGTCACAGATGGTATAGATGATCCGGCCGGCCTGGAAGTGCCTGGGGTGATCTTTGGCCAGTTGAGTATGAGGCCTACTCCTTAATCTTTCTCTGCTGTTTTAGGACACTGCACTTTGGGTTCGCAATTGCCCTCTTGCTGCTGGGACTTGTTGTTCGTCCCCTCTTCTGTGTGGTAGACTGCGCAGGCCCTCTCTGGTGCTTCTCTGCTGGAGCCCACACCAGGCCCTTGGGATGCAGCTGTACCTTCAGATTGCTTCTGGGACAGGGGGCTTACAGCTCTCCTGCCCTCCGGATTCAGCTACCAGGGATGGATTTTATGCCCTGGCAACTACAGACTCCGATGTCTGAGTCTCTGCTGTGCCTCTCTGCTCCCCTTGCTTCACTGGGCCAAGCTATCCCAGCTCTAGGCCCCAGTTTACAAGGCAGCACTACTCTGCGTCTGCACTCTTTCACTCCTGTCTCCAAACTAACTAACACTTCCTCCTTCCAGCCAGACTTAAGGAATGCTCCCTGAAGTTCCAGGTTCAGAGCTCCCCCTGCTGGCCGGAGGGAGAACTGTGTTGAGTGTTAACTTACTGGCCAATAGATCTCCCAATTACCTCCAGGCTCAGCATTAACCCTTTTGGGAGGGCAATGCTGTTGTGGCGACCAGGTCCTGGGGCGCCACACTCCCCCTTAGTTAAATTCAGTACTCCCGGACTGTAGAGACAAACATGACATGTTAGAACATTTCATCCCATTATGGGAGGCGCAATTACTTTAACGTTACAACCTTAAACATTACTATAAGAGTCCAGTGTGGCTCCCTGCCGGGTGTCCATTACACTGCTCCATGGGGGACCCGCCGCGTTCAAACCCCCAACGTAGGCTCTGGGCGTGCGTCAGAGCATTGATGACCCCACTCTATGCACGCCGGACGGGTTTTTCTTCAGGGGTGTTGAGCACACTGGTGCTAACTATGAACAATTTAGGTGTTGGCCACCCATAGTCCAGTGGCCCAATTGTCCATTTTCACAATCAAAGAAAAAGAAAACATTTTGTACACAACATGGCAGACATTTTGCATAACTATTTACATCCTAATAAGTACTCTTTCCCTTATACAGTTGACTCCCTATACCTTAGAGGGGGTTGTCCCCGAGTGCTGCGCTGGGACCTACGTAGCTCTGGTGTTTGCCCCTGACTACGTGGTGCGTCTTCTATCTCAGCACTACAGGTGGGCCTAACCCCCATAGGTAAGCGTGATGGTTGCCTTTGTGATTTAGGAGTCGCCAAGGGTATGACAGGTTCACCACTGACAGGGGGTTGATCCTCCTGCTCCACTGCTGGCGTGTCATCTCGTGCCGGAGCGGACGATTCTTTAGGTGGATCCGGAACCTTTTCTGTTTCTGGCTCGACCAACTGCGGAAACGTCAAAACTGGTACCACTATGGCATTGTTTATTCGGGTCCAAGTTTTGGGGAACTTTCCAAGGATGGTTTGAATCATCTCCCCTCCTTTCTCTTGACTTTGGGGACTTCCTTGTACTCCTTCCATTTCTCTTTGGATTCTGCACCGTTCAGGGCACGCTTTCAGGCGGTCTCGGGAAATTGCTTGATAGGTCTTGCCTTCATCTTTGCTTATGAGGCATACCTTACTATTGTCAAAGTTGGAGGGGATAATGGTGTAGGGCTCGTTTTCCCACTGATCATCCAATTTATGCGTCTTCCGCTTCTTCTTGAGGACTTGTTCTCCAGGTGCTAAGGGAGTTGCTGGGGCTGTTTGATTGTAATGCTGTTCTTGCCTCGTTCTTGCTTGAGACAGGCTCCTCTCTACGCACTCCTGGACCTTACGGTACCGCTGCTGCCGTTCTGTATCCCAATCCTCTATTTCTTGAACCGCCTCAGGCGACACAGTCCCCATCTCAAAGTCTACAGGCAACTTGCCTGGTCTGGCTCGCATCAGGTAAGCGGGGCTGCAGTTGGTCGAATTCACTGGGATGTGGTTGTACAGGTCTACCAGATCTGGCAACTTTTCTGGCCATTGGTTCCTTTCCTCCAGCGGCAGGGTCTTCAGCATATCAATAACCACATGGTTCATTTTCTCGCACAGTCCATTGGTTTGGGGGTGGTACGGTGTGGTTCGGATTTTCTTACAACCGTACATGTTACAGAACTCTTGGAACACTTCAGCCTCGAATGCAGGACCCTGATCAGTCAGTACCCTTTCCGGATAGCCGTGAGGTCGACAAAAGGATGCCTGGAACGCTCTAGCTGCTGTCCTGGCTGTCTGGTCCTTCACAGGCACTACTACCAGGAAACGAGAGTAATGGTCCACAATGGTGAGGGCGTACACATAGCCTGACCGGCTTGGTGTTAACTTCACGTGGTCCAGGGCCACCAACTCCAGGGGCTGCTTTGTGACAATTGGCTGTAGGGGAGACCTTTGGCTGGCATCGTCTTTCCGCCTCAGGTTACACGGGCCACAGTCTCGGCACCACTTCTCGATCATCTTTCTCATGTGCACCCAATAGAACCGATCACGGAGTAGGGCTTCCAACTTCTTCCACCCGAAGTGTCCTGCGTTATCATGATACGCTGCTAGGACCATTGGAGCATCTCTCTGCGGAACCACTATCTGCCAGACAAGTTCATTTGTTCGATAGTTGACATATCTCTTGCAGAGCTTGCCTTGGTAGGTGAACAGTCGTCCCCTCTCCTTCCACAGCTGCTGGGCTTCCTCTGGAGCGTCTGGGCCAAGATGGGTCTCAGCTTGCGCTAGCTTCTCTTTGACCAATCGCACGGCCGGGTCACCGTTCTGTGTTTCTTCCCAATTATGGTGGAGTAAGGGGTTGACCGAGACCCCGTGCTGGCTTGAGCGCTTCACTCCTACAGCATGCTCACACTGGGACACACCTTGGTGATGGAAAGCCGGTAACTCTATCTCTTCGAGTTCATCCATGTCTTCTCCAAACTCGGGCAAGTGAGGCATTCTGGACAGCGCATCAGCATTGTTATTCTTCTTGCCAGCCCGATACTTGATGGTAAAGTCAAAGTTAGACAGCCGGGCCATCCATCGCTGTTCCATCGCACCTAACTTGGCTGTTGCCAGGTGTGTCAACGGATTGTTGTCCGTGAAGATGGTGAACTTGGCCGATGCCAGATAGTGCTTGAAGCGTTCAGTCACTGCCCAAACAATAGCGAGGAACTCCAGCTTGAAGGAACTGTAGTTTTCTGGATTCCTTTCTGTGGGCCGAAGCTTCCTACTGGCGTACGCTATCACCCTCTCTCTGCCTCCCTGTACCTGGGACAGAACTGCTCCCAGTCCCACGTTGCTGGCGTCTGTATACAGTACAAACGGTTGGCTGTAGTCAGGGTAGGCCAGAATTTCTTCTCCCGTGAGAGCCCCTTTCAGCCGGACAAAGGATGTTTCCAGTTGGCTGCTCCATTCAAATGGAGGGCTCTGCTTCTTAGCCTGCTTTGGCTGGCCCACCAGGAGATCTTGAAGGGGCGCTGCTATCTTGGTGAAACCATCAATGAACCTTCGGTAGTAGCCCACCAGTCCAAGGAACTGCCGCACCTCCTTCACTGTGGTGGGTCTTGGCCAGTCCTTGATTACAGTGACTTTCTCCGGATCAGGTGCCACACCTTCTGCGCTGACCACATGACCCAGGTACTGTACCTTTGGCTTCAAGAGGTGACATTTGGACGGCTTGATCTTCAGGCCATATTTCGACAAGGATTCAAACACTTCTGCTAAGTGCTTCAGGTGGTCCTCATAAGTCTTGGAGTAGACTATTACGTCATCCAGGTACAACAGCACGGTTTCAAAGTTGTGATGGCCCAAGCAGCACTCCATCAACCTTTGGAATGTCCCTGGGGCGTTGCAGAGCCCGAATGGCATACAGTTGAACTCACAGAGACCCATTGGTGTCGTGAATGCAGTCTTCTCTTTGTCCGCCTCTGCCACGGGAACCTGCCAATACCCACTGGTGAGATCCAAGGTGGAGAAATAGTTAGCTGACTTTAAGGCTGTTAGTGACTCCTCTATTCTGGGCAGTGGATAAGCATCTTTATGTGTAATGCGGTTAATTTGCCTGTAATCTACACACATTCTCATTGTACCATCTTTTTTCTTTACGAGCACTAGTGGAGCTGCCCAGGGGCTACAACTATCTCTGATAACCCCAGCCTCCTTCATTTCCCGTAACATTTCCTTGGCACACTGATACTGTGCGGGGGGTACAGGGCGGTATCTCTCTTTAATGGGATGATGATCACCCGTGGGGATTTGATGTTTAACCCCTTTCACCTGCCCAAAATCTAGGGGGTGTTTGCTGAAGACCCGCTCGTACTCCTGTACCACCCGGTAAACCCCATGCTTTTGGTGCGAGGGGGTGGAGTCGGTGCCTACATGTAATTTTTGGCACCAGTCTTCCGGCTGCCCCTTGGAGCCATTGTCTTCCGCCTGGTCGGACGGGATCAAGGGTTCCACTGCTTTAATGGTATTGTTACTGACAGTGTACAGTTTTGCTACAGTGGCGTACCGGGGCAATTTGGCCTCCTCCTCCCCACAATTCAGGACACGGACGGGCACTCTCCCCTTGCGGACGTCCGCTACCCCTCTGGCTATCAGGACTCCAGGCCTACTGTCTGAATACACTGGTTCTACCAAGGCATGGTAATCCTGACCCTTGAGGCCTATTGCTGCCCGACACCATATCAACATTTCACTTCTTGGGGGTATTACAATGGGGAGGGGGTCACTTACCCTCACACTGCCAATTTCTCCTCCGGCTAGCTCTACTTGCTGCCTCCTCATCAGGGCTCTGATCTCCCTCTGTAGGACACGCTGCTGCCCGGAGCTGGCAGTTTCAGACGCCTGTTGCAACAAAATTATCACTTCGGCAATACAATTTTCTATCACATTTGTACCAAGGGTTAGCAGTGGGTCAGATTCTTTGCGATCAATATCTACAATTATCATCCCCTGACATGGCAATTCCACCCGCCCCACTTTAATGGTTACTTCTTTGTACCCAATTTGAGATAAGGGCTGACCATTACTGGCCACAATCGTTAAATCATCATCTGGGCCATGGTCAATGTCTGAATCAGCCCAATATCTTTTGTACAGTTTGTGGGGGATGGTTGTTACCTGGGACCCCGTATCCAGGAGGGCATTCAAAGGGATCCCATCCAGCACAATGGGAAGGACCGGTCGTCCTCCCACATACTTGCTGCGGCTGGGGTTTGAGCCGGGCTTCCTCACACCTGGGGGTTGGCTCCTGGCCCCAGGCTCAGCCCGTTTAAAGGACAGCGTCGTGCAATGTGGCCCGCCTGGTTGCAGTGGCGGCAGATCGGTTGTCCTGTTGAATCATACCGGTCTGTGTCTCTGCCTCGGGTCGGCGGAATCCTCCTCTGTCGCATCCATGGGACGTCTTCTGGGCTGGAGGCCAACTCGATTTTTGCAGGCGAGGGGGTCATTTGTAGAGACTGCACGGTCTTGGCAAGGGCAGCCACAGTCTTGGTCAGCTCCTGGAACTGCTGTCTGAGCTCTGCCGTGGGATCCTTATCCAGGGACTGCGCCTCAGCCCCTGCAGCGGCTCGTGTTGCAGGCACCACCCCGGGGTACGTGATAGCAAGAGGCCGGAGGGGTACTGGGTCATTCGGTGTAGATTCTCTCAGTACCCTGATGGCCTGGTCCTTAAACTTTGCAAAGTCCAGAGCAGGGTTCTGCAGGACCATGATACGCAGCTGTGTCCTGTGGGCGTCTGACAGGAGCCCCTCTATGAACTGCTCAGTTAGGAGTTTGTCTTCTTCACGTACACTCTCTGGGTCCACCTGTTTAACTGCTTTCAGGGCCTCCTGCAAGTTTAAGGCATAGTCCCTTATGCTGTCTGTGGCCCGTTGCTTGCACCCAAAGAATCTCATCTTTATCTCTGCTGCGGTGCGGGTGTCAAAAGTGCTCTTTAGTTTGGCCAGTATCTGGGCTGCTGTCCCTTTATCTGTATCAGGCCAGGACTTCGCTTCACGCTGGGCTGCGCCGGCTAGCTGTCCCATTAATATGCCCACCTTCTGGCTCTCAGTCAGAGGATACACCCGGAACAAGCTGTGCAGGCTTTCTCTGAAGTCACTCAAGGTATGGGACTCCCCGGAGTACTGCGGCAGCCATTCTGCTCCTGGTATGTACGGCATGGTGATCGGCATTACCGGCGCTATAGTGGGGGCTGGGGCGACGGCGACTGGGACTACTTCGGCCGGTGCTGCGGCGCCCTGGGCGATGGCAGCCACCTGCTCTCCCTCGGATTCGGACATCTTCCTCCCCCTTAGTGAACCTTACCAGGCTCCGTTCACTTTTCAAATTTTCTTCCGGGTCGCGCGGGGTTAACAGCGCTCTGCTCTGATGGCGCGCTCCCTTCGCGCTCTTTGTCAGGCACGCCCCCCTTCTTCCTGCGCTCGGCGCGGCTAATGGCGGCGGCAATTTACAACCAGTACACAGTCTTTTACACAGTTCTTCAGGCGCACAGTACCCGGTGTGACCGGGCACGAAATCCTGTTCGTGACGCCAAAGTTGACTCGCCCACCCCAGGGCTATGGGACACCCGGTGCCGGGCCGGACTAGTCCGGTGGTAGTCAGTGGTGGCTGGGCCCGGCTCCGTGGCCCTGGTGGGTGTCAGTTGAATATGTGGCTGATGACTTTAATGTTTGTGTTCGTGACGCCACCTGTGGTATGCGGCTATTAAGCCGCCGCTGCTGTGTGAGGCCACCGGGATGATGTTATGGCAGCAATGTTAGTACTGCTCCCCACAGGTGGAGCAATGCCCGGGGCACAGTTGGTGCTTGTGGAAGTCTATGGTGCTGCTTGACTAACACGGTGCAGGGCCGACAAGCAATGAAAGAAACAGGCACAAACAGTAGTCTCTTTACCTTCTCCTCTTTTACTCGGCAGAAACTTAGTCCAGGGAGACCGTCACAGATGGTATAGATGATCCGGCCGGCCTGGAAGTGCCTGGGGTGATCTTTGGCCAGTTGAGTATGAGGCCTACTCCTTAATCTTTCTCTGCTGTTTTAGGACACTGCACTTTGGGTTCGCAATTGCCCTCTTGCTGCTGGGACTTGTTGTTCGTCCCCTCTTCTGTGTGGTAGACTGCGCAGGCCCTCTCTGGTGCTTCTCTGCTGGAGCCCACACCAGGCCCTTGGGATGCAGCTGTACCTTCAGATTGCTTCTGGGACAGGGGGCTTACAGCTCTCCTGCCCTCCGGATTCAGCTACCAGGGATGGATTTTATGCCCTGGCAACTACAGACTCCGATGTCTGAGTCTCTGCTGTGCCTCTCTGCTCCCCTTGCTTCACTGGGCCAAGCTATCCCAGCTCTAGGCCCCAGTTTACAAGGCAGCACTACTCTGCGTCTGCACTCTTTCACTCCTGTCTCCAAACTAACTAACACTTCCTCCTTCCAGCCAGACTTAAGGAATGCTCCCTGAAGTTCCAGGTTCAGAGCTCCCCCTGCTGGCCGGAGGGAGAACTGTGTTGAGTGTTAACTTACTGGCCAATAGATCTCCCAATTACCTCCAGGCTCAGCATTAACCCTTTTGGGAGGGCAATGCTGTTGTGGCGACCAGGTCCTGGGGCGCCACAAACACATATTTAATAAGGAGCCGAGAACGATCTGAAAGATCTTTTTGGTGAGCGGAGCCATGGCAACCGGATCACCAAAAAGAGCCGGACTACCCATCACTACTGCAGATTCCCAATCACCATCGACTCACAGTTCTGCAAGATTCAAGGCACTGCTCAGGGTGTCACAACTGCTCTGCTCCAATCTCCTTCTTCCCAGGCAATGGTTCACTTGGTGGCTCCGGGTCCCAGCTGCTTGGCCCAGTCAGCATCCACTCTCTGTAGCCTCGACCACCGACGACCTCCATAAAGCTCTCAGCTATTCACACACTTGTCGGGAATCCTTCTACTCTGTTTCACGTGCTTCTCTCCTCACAGCACAGCCACTATCCTCCCTCACAATCAGGCCCCCCACCTTTGGCAGGGAGGGGTTCAGGTCCTGTAGCTCCCACAGTTCTCTCCACACACAAGGAGTCACACACAGGAATGTCAGCGTTTGCAGCACTTTGCAGCCTGTTACAGCTAGACTACCTCGCCACGCCTCCCTTACTGGAATCCTTCTCCAGAACTGGCACCTCACAAGGCCCATTTCTCTAACCAACTGTAGTATTGTACTGCGCATGCACGGGCGGTCTTTGACCTTTCCTCGCACCTGCGCATTACAGTACTTTGCTCTACCCTCAGCAGGTGCAGGGAAAGGTCATAGACCACCTGCACATGTGCACTACAATACTTTGATCTGCCCACAGCCGGGCAGGTCAAAGTGCACATGTGCAGGGGCGCAATGGCGGACTCTGGGTGGATGACATAGGGGGCGTCATCCGCATGGGGCTGAGATGGAGGAAGCGCCGGACCGAGAGCAGCGACGCCCATCAGACTGGACCGCCCCCTAGGTGAGTATTATAAAGGTAATTTTTATGTTATACAAAGCGGTTTGGGCTCTTATATACAGTATTTTGGAACACTGTATATAAGAGCTCACTGGTGGTGGCCGCAGCTTATAAGGGAAAATCCTGGTGACCAGTTCCCTTCAATCGCTGTGTGTTGAGTTATTTAGAGTTCGTCTCCTTCCTCCCTGAAGAGACAATTTGAATATTTCCCAGAGGAGCATTGCAGCTATAAAGGTATGTGCGCACGTTGCGTTCTGCCATGACAAATATTCTGCAGCGTTTTGTCACTGCATGCCGAAAAACTGCTTTGGATGTATTTTGAGTGGAGAATGGATGCAGAATTCACGCGTTTGAGATGCTTGCTTAAGACTCCTCACTGAAAGACAGATTGTTTTGTCAGGTCTCCGCAAGGAGAAAAGTTTTTCCCTTAGACCCCACTATAGCTTCATACAGCCAGATCAGATCTCATACTTTGCACTGACAAGGGGCAATCACCCTGAAACACCGTATTTGCAAATTGAGGTTCTGATCTGGCATTAATCCTAAGTCATATGAAAAGGCTCGTTAAAGGGTCACTTTTGACTTTTACTATTGCTACTTCCAATAGGTGGAGCTAGAGTTCGCCTCCTTCCTCCCTGAAGAGACAATTCGAGTTATTTAGAGGACACCAAATTTACCCTGTTATACAAACTGCATACTGACACTGTACATTGTACCAAAGGGTCAGATCTTCAGTCTTGTTCCATGAAAATATGTAATAAAATATTTACAAAAATGTGAGGGGTGTACTCACTTTTGTGATATACTGTATGTCCATTGAAACCTGCAGACACAGATGAATGAGTTCTCTTGCAACTGTATCAGGCTTGTGGATGTGTGGCGCCCCTGAGGCTTCAGTCGCCACAGGGTACTGCATCTCACCAGAGGTGTGGTACTCATCCCAGGTAAGGAGGACGTCGGTGCCAGTTCACACCATCCACAACCACACATAAGCCAGTTGCCCTCTTACTGGGACCGGGTTAGAGTAGGGTCATTTAGAATGGTCACCATATTGTCTGGGACCTCCTACCCACTAGCTCTGGGGCTCGAGTGGGCGGGGCAACTGATCAGGGGAGTAGGAGACACCACCGGGAACCAAGTGAGACGCAGGAGAACACGGTTGCTGAGGAGAGAGCTAATAGCTCCCTCAGAACCGGCGCACATCTCAGGGTGCAGAGTCCTAGGCTGGTGGACACTTCAAGGCCTGCCAGCAGAATCCGCCGGGCGGAGGATTTCAAGTCCTCTGGCCCACAACAGCGCCCAAGGCAAAGCAGCATATAGAGCCAGGAGCCATGACCATAGGGCAGCCCATCAATGGACTTGCGCTGCCTACTATACGGGACGGGGAACATAACCACCCCTAAGACTTGGGTCCCTGTGTAGCTTCAAGTCGCAGGGACACACACAACCTAGCGCAGGGAGGAAGGACTCACAAAGTATCCCACCGGTACCGGCCCCCGAACTATCCGGGATCGTGTGGAGCTCATCACAGTGGAATCTGGCAGACCTTGTGCAGCGGCGGTTCCCCTTCTGGCCGCATACCACAGGTGGCGTCACGAAAGACAACTACTCAGTCATCATCTTCTTCTCCCCATCCCTTCATGTTTATTGACACCGACGGGGTTCATGGAACTGGGCCAGGCCACTGTGACAACCCAAACCGACACCGGCCCGGTGATGAGTAATCTCAGAGACCCCGTGGGCACGTCAGATGTAATAATAAAAATGAACAGCGAAGACACGAATACTCTGCGATATTCTTCTGCGATTGTAATAACACTGTTTTCTCTCGCAGCAGAGGCGTTGTTGTCGGTCAGGGTGCCTGAAGGTGCTGTGCTGTTTGTTTTTGCCTGGCATCTTGCAACACTTCCTTCCAATTCCCCACACAGCTTAAGTGGCTGAAGCGAAGTCACACCAGTGCTGGGAAATCAAGACCTCGAGAAAATGCCAGGTTAACGATTTCACTGCCATAATGTCTTTCTCCAATGTGGGGAATTCAACTCCTAAAGGCTAGAAAAAAAAAATCACGCCCCAAAGTGACAGATCACTCACAGGACAAGGCTTCTATCACCCACCAGGGGCTTAAAATAAGAGTTGATGCTGACAAGTTGCAGATAGCAGAGGATCACGGTGTATTCGCAGCATTTCACACTCAGCACCCGTCATCTTCTTTCTGGTGGGAAATATTAATCAACATACAAGTACGAGGGGCTGCTGATAAGTCTTTGGCTTTGTGATCTTTTTTGGCTTCTATGATAACAAATGTTACATCACATGAAAAGAAAAGGAGGATGATCCGGCACAACTTCTCCTTGTGTTAAAACATCCAAGACTTTATTAAGACATGGTTAAAAACATCGTGGAGACCAAAAACCCACTTAGATGGTAAAAGTAAAGGTCATGATGGCTTAACGCGTTTCGGACTATTATTAAAAACAGAAAAAGTCCTTAATCATAAGTTTTTCTGTTTTTAATAATAGTCCGAAACGCGTTAAGCCATCATGACCTTTACTTTTACCATCTAAGTGGGTTTTTGGTCTCCACGATGTTTTTAACCATGTCTTAATAAAGTCTTGGATGTTTTAACACAAGGAGAAGTTGTGCCGGATCATCCTCCTTTTCTTCACGTGCTGATTACCGGTTGGGATAGACCGAAGGATCCCAGGCACCCGCAAGGCTGAACAGTCCGGGCGGCCGGTGAGCTGAAGACACATTTTTTCTATTACATCACATGAAAGCCTTATATGTCTAATATATGTTTTCAGAATTTTGTGTTTGTTGCTTATGGCAACAGTGTTCTACGCACACGTGAAAATAAAATGGTGGAGTCTAATGCAATATTCACAGCAGTGGAGTGATAAAATTCTTGTTTCTGCAAGGAAAGTCCGCAAAGGATATTCATGGTGATATGTCGCAGGCATTGGGGGATCAATGCCCTTCATATTCCATAGTTAAGAACTGGGTTCCCAAATTTAAAACGAGCCTTTTCAGCACCAATGATGAGGAATGTCCTGGACGACCGAGAGTGGTTGTTGTTCCGGAGATCGTCGATGCTGTGCACAACCTCATACTGGAGAATCGACGAATTTCAGCTAAAGCAATAGTAGACATCATGGGGATTTCCCGTGAACGTGTTTGTGTCATTACCCATGAACATTTGGACATGAAGAAGCGATCTGCAAAGTGGGTCCCCAAATATCTGACAACAGATCAGAGAAGCATGCGAGTGCCAACTTACCGGTCCATTTGTCAGCGTTTCCGGACTGATAAGAACTTCCTGGATCGACTGGTCACTATGGATGAGACCTGGATTTATTTGTATGACCCTGAAAACAAGGAGCAGTCAAAAGAGTGGAGGCGCAGTGGTTCTCCTCGTCCAAAGAAGTTCAGGGTGAAAAAAATCAGCCACTAAGGGGATGGCGTCTGTGTTCTGGGATAAGGAGAGCGTGCTGCTAGTGGATTACCTTCAAAAGGGTTCCACGATCAATGCAAGGTATTACACTGAACTTTTGGACCAATTAAAGGCAGCTCTGAAGGCCAAAAGGTGCGGCAAGCTGTCCAAAGGAATCTTGTTCCTGTAAGACAACGCCTCCGCTCACACTGCACAAGCAATCACGGCCAAACTGGCAGAGCTGGGCTTCCAGCTGGTGACCACCCACCTTATTCACCAGATCTAGCTCCCTCTGACTATCATTTGTTTTCAAAACTGAAGAAACACCTAAAGGTACCAATTTCACACCATTTCTGATGCTATGGCTACTACGGATGCCTGGTTTGAGGCACAACTGAAATCCTTCTTTTTGCTACAGAACTTGGAATACCGATGTAAAACGTGGGTTGTCATCAGTGGAGAGTATGTGGAATAAATGTAAAGTTTCATCATCCTATCTAGTTTCTTTCTGGGTAAATCTAAAGATTTATCAGCAGCCCCCTCGTAGATAGATACCCAAGTGACCTTACTGCACGAGCTGCAAAGGCAACATTCCCACTGCTGCACCAAATCAGGGATACAATCGCCATTTGGCTTTAGAAAAACCTTTACATATTGTGGACACAGGAAAAGTAATAAATGAATGATTCCTATTTGTAAATATAGGATAAGTGTATGTTGTTACAGTTACTTAATATGGTACTTGGTATGTTTATTAGTAACTAATGTACTGTACTAGAGATTTGTGAATGGGCCACCAGATTAAGAATCAAACAATTAATAATTTTGAAACTTCCTCTTTTAACTGTGTTCCATGGAATGTCTCTTTAAAAAGAAATGATACAGTGTGAACACTAGGTGGCAGCACTGGCTCGTACATACAAACCTTCAAGGCGTTTGGTAATGCAATCTAGAGAATGGGAAGAAACCATTTTTTTCAGGTTACACGAGGCCGGGTTTATACTTTGCAAAGAACCAACTCACGATTTGCTGATTATGGCTATTGTGAGTGGTTGTACATGTGCAATCTGTTCATGGGCTTTTGTTTTCTTAACAAGTTTGAAACAATTCAGTCAGACTGCGGAAAACCATAAAGAAGACTGGAAGAGACCCCTATTTACACATGGCTATGTGAAATGACATTTTTGCGCTTTTTTGGCCATTTTCAATGTTTTCTATGATATTTTTGTACCTGAAAGGTAAATTCCTCTCTTGTCGCTATAGTTTTAGGCGGTAGGAACCTTGGCAGTGTAGTAACATTTATGATAATTGGTGCCTGAGACAATGGATTTACTACTTTTTTATGTTTACAGCTTTAATGCAGATTCATGCGTCTCCATGGTAACAGACCACAAACACACCCTGTGTAGTCTGACTCTGATGTTATTCTCTTTTTTTCCCCCATCTGTCTGCCTTTTAGGCTATGTGCACACGCTGCAGATTTGGTGCAGAAATTTTCTGCACCAGATCTGCATGCTGTGGCAAAAAAAGCGTCAAAACCCGATGCGGTTTTAGTTCAGTTTTTGATGCTGTTTTTTAAGTAAGGCTGCTTTCACACATCCGTTTTTTGCCGTCAGGCACAATCTGGCGAAATGCGGATAAAACGTATCCTGCGCCAGATCAGTTTTATTCCCTATTGACTTGTATTAGCGCCGGATGGCCTTGTGTTGTGTGCAGCATGGAGCGTTTTTTGACAACGGCAAAAAAACGGACCACACCGGGTCCGGCATGTTGTATAACGGAAGGCTATGGGCGTCATCCGTAATATGACGGAATCCAACGACGGATTGCATTTTTTTAAACTGAGCATGCTCAGTATCACAACGGATCCGTTGAAAAACGGAAGAAACGGATGGAAAAAACTGATGCGATGGATCCGTTTTTTCTACGGATCCGTTGCATCAGTTTTTCTACCAGATTGTGCATGATGGCAAAAAACTGATGTGTGAAAGTAGCCTTAATGGGGGAAAAACGCTGCTAAACTGCACCAATAATTGATATGCTGCTGATTTTTTTTCTGTATCAAAATCTGTACCAAAACCAGATGGAAAAAAAACCACACCGTGTGCATGGCAAATCTAAAATCCCATACACTTTTATTTTGCATCAGGAGAGGCATGCAGATTTTGATGCAGATTTAAAAACAAAACAAAAAAAAAACTGCATCAAAAACCGCAGCGTGTGCACAGGGCCTTACTATTCTACTGAATGTACTATAACGCCGTGTGCCCACCATGAGGTTTTGACACTGCGTATTTTCAGTGAAGCAAAAACGCACCAAAAATGCATGTAATCCACACAGGACTGTATCAATAAAAAAATGTCAAAACCAAATAACAAGAAGAATCAAAAACAAAGCAGCTTTATTTAAAACATGACACAGGTGGGGGTCTAAGGCTATGTTCACACATTGCATTTTTGCTGCATTTTTATTGCTTTTTTTACTGCAGCAAAACCTGATCTCTTGGCAGCAAAAAAGGGGCAACTTTTTTTTTTATTTAATAAATGGCAAAAGAATAATAATAATAATAATAATAGTAATTTTATTCATTTATATAGCGCTATTAATTCCACAGCGCTTTACATACATTGGCAACACTGTCCCCATTGGGGCTCACAATCTAGAGTCCCTATTTGTATGTCCTTGGAGTAGAAAGGTGCGTGAAAGGTCTCGACATCGGTGTCCTCTGCCTCCCAGCTTCTTGCTTACCAGATGCGCTCCTGATGATTGACAGTTTGGACGGCTGCGCCACTGGCCCGAACTCTGCGCTCTTGGATGCTGCAAGCTTTTTTTCTACAGCATTAGAAAGAAGACCAAATCCAATGATCGGGAAAGCTTCAGAGCAGCACTTACAAGCTCTGTTGGAAAAAGCTTGAACATGTCGCATTCTATCCCTAAGAAATCAACCACATCTAATAGACTGCAGAGGTAGCTAGTAACAAAGACAACAAGCAGTAAACAATGATTTGAACAACTTCAGAGCAGCACTTACAAGCTTTATTGGGAAAAGCTTGTACATGTTGCATTATTTGCCTGAGAAACTGACCACCTTTAATAGACTGTGGAGGGATGCAGTAACAATGGGAACAAGCAGTAAACAATGATTTGGCCAGCTTCAGAGCAGCACTTACAAGCTTTTTCCAATAGAGCTTGTAAGTGTTGCATTCTTTGCCTAAGAAACTGACCACCTTTAATAGACTGCAGAGGGATGCAGTAACAATGGGAACAAGCAGTAAACAATGATTTGGCCAATTTCAGAGCAGCACTTACAAGCTTTTTCCAATAGAGCTTGTAAGTGTTGCATACTTTGCCTAAAAAACTGGCCACCTGTAATAGACTGGGAGGGTAGTCAGTAACAAAGGCAACTAGCCATAAACAATTATTTGAATAACTTCAGAGCAGCACTTACAAGCTCTATTGGAAAAAGCTTGTAAGTGTTGCATTTGTGGCGCCCCTGACCTGGTCAGGCACCACTGAGTACTGCACCCATGCTGGGGACAGTACAACACAGGTAATCCAGAAGGCTGACCGGGGTGTGGAACACAGGCGCATAGTGATCAGGTCTCACACATGTACCCATGAGAGGACCCCTGGGGATCCCAGGAGGGGGAAAAGCCTTGACCTTCACTGGAATAGTGGAGGGGGCCAAAAGCCTCCATCTCCTCTCAAGGGGTGTGGTAAGAGAATCTGGTTGCTAGGTGGCGTAGGCAGGCACAAAGGGAAAAGAGAAGGAGGAGTAAACAGTCTAGAGTCTGCAGCAGAGTGTGGAGGAGTGAGGAGCAGGAAAGTGAAGCTCTGACAGGAGCAGCAGTGAAGGTCCCAGATGTGAGCCGGTTCAGAGCAGAGTCCAGGGAGCTCCGAGGAGAGCTGACCCCTTCCCCTGGGCTGCTGTAGTCTGACAGCGTCCGCGCAGTGGCTACCGACGGGGGAGAACGGTCAACTAGGAGGGCTACCCGAAACCCATCTCCAGCTAGAGAGAGAGCACAGAGTGGGAAGTAAGGAGACTGCTAGGGAGTACCAGGCCCAAACGGGCGGCAGATCCCGAAGCGGAGATAGATCCAGCTGTCTTTTGCTAAACCTGCCGGTGTGGGGCTCTCAAAGCCCACGCCACAACACCACAAAAGCCGCAGCCACGTAGCCACAGTTAGGGCCCATAGCTCACAGGAGGCAAGAAGCTGGAGTGATCTGGCCCAGGCAACAAGCACACGGCAAACGAAGGGGAGTGAGGCTTCAGCAACTTCCCTGGGTGACCCCCATAGGGACTCAAAGTCGGGGTTACCCCAAACCACCAAGGGCTAAGGAAGGCGAGTTAGTAGTCACCCTCACAAGTCAGCCTGAAGGACACCTGGTTCCCACTTGGTTCATCCCAGCTACGCCCGGGTCACTCACTCTGCCACCTTCTGTGAGTAAAACCCCTGAAAGACATTCTGCTTGTGTGGAGTTATTCTGCGCCTTGTGGTTCTACACATCTACACAGGGCCCTGGGGCTTGCCTCACTCTCAGGAGGCCACTACACCCGACTGCACCCACCATCAGCCCCAGGCACCCCTTAATCTGCAGTGGCGGTCCCCACTGACCGCAATTCTGAGAGTGGCGTCACGACAAGAAGAAGATCTCCTACCTGTGACCAGATCCAGCTGAGTGGAGTCCCTGAAGGTAATGCACCGAAACAACACCTGTGGGGCTTCACACATTCTTTGCCTAGGAAACCGACTAACTCTAATAGACTGCAGGGGTAGCCAGTAACAAAAGCAGCAAGCCATAAAAAAATGATTTGGACAACTTCAGAGCAGCCCTTACAAGCTCTATTGGAAAAAGCTTGTAAGCGTTGCATTCTTTGCCTAGGAAACCGACCACTTCTGATAGACTGCAGAGGTAGCCAGTATCACGGCAACGAGCAGTAAACAGTAAAAATCCCTCCTTTCTTGAGAAAGAAGAGATTAATAAGATGTAAATTACAAAGTTGTTTGTACAAGCTCTTTGCAGTTTTAACCATTTATGATGAGAATAACCCTTTAAGACAGTAGCAGGAGGACACTGTAAGGCTAATGACTAACGATCGTGTGTCATATTTACCTCATTAACGTAACGTTGGTTGCGACAAAACAAGATGTTTATCGCAAAATGAATCATTACTGAGACCTACGCTGAACCGGCACCATACGCCCGTCATCTTCTTCCATTACGGGCAGGTTGGCTGTGACCTATCTGGAAGGTTCGGACATTAAAGGGATCATTGATGTTAGTCATTTCACACTTGCATCTAACCCTGATCCTGGCTTGCGGTAATATTAAGAATTAAAAAGCCATTTTCAGACCTGTGTGAGGAATCGTGTTATTATCATAAGCATCGCCAGCATTTATAATTATTAGAAAATCACTTTTAAAATGGAGTTTAATAGAGTTTTCCACCACAGGAATATTAATAGCTGTAATGCCTGCCGCCGGGGAAGGTACTGCGGTGAGCAAAAATGGACCCACTGGACCACAAGGGAACCACGGGCCTACGCTTACACGGGGCAGTGGACGGGGACTGTGGCAGCTGACCCCCAGGATAGGGGCAGACACAGGAGCAGACAGGACTGAATCTCAAGTGCAGACAGGAACCACCAGGGTGGCTCAAGGCAGACGGCACAGGCAGGACGGACAGTCAGCAGGTAGAGGCAGGGACAAGACTGGAACCAGGTGCCAACAGGGCAGGACGGGCTGGGACCGGGTACAGGCAGGAACAGGACTGGAACTAGGTGACAATAGGCACGACAGGCTGGGGCCAGGTACAGGCAGGAACAGGACTGAAAACAGGCGCCAACAGGGCAGGATGGCTGGAACCAGGTACAGGCAGGAACAGGACTGGAACTAGGTGCCAACAGGCAAGACAGGCTGGGATCAGGTACGGGTAGTACAGGACTGGAACCAGGTGCCAATAGGCAGGACGGGCTGGGACCAGGTACAGGCAGGAATAGGACTAGAACCAGGTACCAACAGGGCAGGATTGGCTGGGACCAGGTACAGGCAGGAACAGGACTGAACCCAGGTGCCAATAGGCAGGAGGGGCTGGGACCAGGTACAGGACTGGAACCAGGTGTCAATAGTCAGGAGGGGCTGGGACCTGGTGCAGGCAGGAACAGGACTGAACCCAGGTGCCAATAGGCAGGAGGGGCTGGGACCAGGTACAGGCAGGGACAGGACTAGAACCAGGTACCAACAGGAAAAACAAAAAAGTGAGCCGGAGTATGAGATGGTATACATGGAACTTGTGAGACCATGTTCACACTGGCCATGAGACAAAGAGAAACCAAGGAAAAAAAAATGTGAAAACATACCCTGCTGTAACTAAATAAAAGCATAGTGCATATAAACATAGGGTACTTAGTAAACACTGTTTTTGATCAATAAAAGCATAAAGCTATCCCACCAACGCCAAGGTGTACCCAGTTGGGATAGTACCTACACTCTCTAATATTAAAACCTTACCATGGGTCTAAAATAGGCCTCAATGTGGCTAAGGGCTGAGAGCGACCGGGTCCCAACAGGACACACACAGTCAGGGGGATTCACAGAATGAAATGTCCAGCTCGCTAAGAAGGGGGCCACTCCCTGTTTGTACTGAATACAAAAAAACTACAAAAAACAAAAAAGTGAGCCGGAGTATGAGATGGTATACATGGTACTTGTGAGACCATGTTCACAAGTTCCATGTTTTTTGTTTTTTTGTATTCAGTACAAACAGGGAGTGGCCCCCTTCTCAGCGAGCTGGACATTTCATTCTGTGAATCCCCCTGACTGTGTGTGTCCTGTTGGGACCCGGTCGCTCTCAGCCCTTAGCCACATTGAGGCCTATTTTAGACCCATGGTAAGGTTTTAATATTAGAGAGTGTAGGTACTATCCCAACTGGGTACACCTTGGCGTTTGGTGGGATAGCTTTATGCTTTTTTTTGATCAAAAACAGTGTTTACTAAGTACCCTATGTTTTATATGCACTATGCTTTTATTTAGTTACAGCAGGGTATGTTTTCACATTTTTTTTCCTTGGTTTCTCCAGGTACCAACAGGGCAGGATTGGCTGGGACCAGGTACAGGCAGGAACAGGACTGAACCCAGGTGCCAATAGACAGGAGGGGCTGAGACCAGGTACAGGCAGGAACAGGACTGGAACCAGGTACCAACAGGGCAGGATGGGCTGGGACTAGGTACAGGCAGGAACAGGACTGGACAGGACAGGACAAGCCAGACAGGATGGGATGGGTGACCTGATAACTAGCTAGATAGAGTACAACTGACTAGGAACTGATGGCATTGAATAGGCACCTCCCTTAGTGGGAGCGTACCTTAAGTACCCAGTGCCTCGCAGCGATAGGCTGAGAGGCACTTCCTAGGAGTGCTGCGCTGGCCCTTTAAAAGAGGGGCAGCAGTGCGCACGCACATTTCCTAGAAGCACTCCTGGAGGGCCTGTGATGTGCTTACAGACTCCGGGAGGTTGAAGGAGGAAGCACCCACTTGGAGGAAAGCAGGGACACCAGGCAGCATAAAGGAAGCCAGCCGGGGCAGTGAGTTACACCGCGTCCCTGCAAGGGGGATAGCAAAGAGTGCAGGGATGCAGCACTACAGTAGCATATATGATAAACTTATTATCCGTGAGATTCCGGTCTCTAGGACTTATAGTTTAAATGAAGAGCTGCGCTGATATTCTTAGTAATTTACCCTTTAAAAAGTACCTGACCAGTCACAGAAAACCTAAAGAAAAGCATGATCCTCATCCGCCTGAATCAGCCTAAACTGTTCTAATTTTCATTATCTGTACCTTGCCATTTACTCTTTTTTAATTTGGTAATGCCTCTTTAACAGCATTCTGCCAACTCTATAGGTGCTGGAACTTCCTTTCCCCCACTTTCTAGTGTGCATTATGCTTTCCTTCTCCTAATGGCTTGGATTGGTTGAACAAAAAGCCACTTTTTTTTGTGAATCTTTGCACTGGTCATCAAAGGATCCTTTTCTAAACAATATTGATTGTTGAAATTGAACCTATCACCACGTTTTTGTTTTTTTTCCTTATATGAAAGAGGTGGTATCACTACATAGTCGCTTATCTCACAATAGAAATTATATCTCTTATGAAGAGATCTGATGTGTCAATCATGAGAAATTTAGTGAAGAAGACATTTGCCAAACAGGCTTGAAGTGCACTAGGGGTGTGTCAGTACAATGGAAGAAGTCCACTTGGATTGACACGCCCCCTGTGCACTTCCTACCTAATTTGCATATGGTTTCTCTGCTAGATTTCTCATGGCTGGCACATCAGATATCTGCAAAAAAGGGATTATTTTTATTTCGGCACCAGCACCTTTACAGCCATACCTCTATTGTCATAGATTAAAACCTGCTGACATGTTCCCTTTAAGTTCCCGCTGGTCACTCGCACAACATTTTTCCATAGATATTAAAGTTTTCATTCAGAATGGTGTTGCTGTTGACTTATAGTAAATGGTTCGGTACTTTTGGACCCCAATTTGATACAGACGTACGACTTATTCATAGCCGGAATACCGTGCACCTAAGATGCTAAACATAGACATGTAATAGGGATGATGAATCAGTCCACGTCAGCTTGATGACAGTTTCCAGCTTTCAGATCACTACATTTTGGTTTCTGCATTACAAAACCAGCATAAAAGGTGACATATGACATTCATACACAGCATAATATTCCAGACTTCACTTGCCAGGCCTCATTAAGATATCCGTCTTCTTTTCTAATTTTTTGGTATACAAGAAAAGAAATGATTTTTTCATCGGTGTGCTGGAATTGATTATCATTCATTTTTGGAAACCTGGAAGATAGAAGAATCGACGCCTTCGAAATGTGGTGCTGGAGAAGGATGTTATCAATACCATGATTGATCCCAAATTGATTTGTTCTTCTTTTCAATCAGGCCAGACCTGTCACTGGAAGCAATGATCACCAAGCTACGACTTGCCTGCTTTGGACGCATCATAAGAAGCGAGCAATCACTGGAGAAGGACATCATGGTCGGAAAAATAGAAAGAACAAGGCAAAGAGCAAGAACATCAATCCGATGGCTTGATACAATCAAGATAACGGTGGAGAAGACCCTGGTGGACCTATCTAGGCACAGAAGACCCTGGTGGACCTATCTAGGCACAGAAGACCCTGGTGGACCTATCTAGGTGGAGAACACATTGGTGGAACTATCTAGGCAGAGAAGACCCCAGAGGACCTATCTAGGTGGAGAACACATTGGTGGAACTATCTAGACAGAGAAGACCTCAGTGGACCCATCTAGGCAGAGAAAACCCTGGTGGACCTATCCAGGCTGAGAACACCTTGGTGGACCTATCTAGGCAGAGAACACCTTGGTGGACCTATCGAGGCGGAGAAGACCCCGGTGGACCTATCTAGGCGGAGAACACATTGGTTGACCTATCTAGGCAGAGAAGACCCCGGTGGACCTATCTAGGTGGAGAACACATTGGTGGAACTATCTAGGCAGAGAAGACCCCAGTGGACCCATCTAGGCAGAGAAAACCCTGGTGGACCTATCCAGGCTGAGAACACCTTGGTGGACCTATCTAGGCAGAGAACACCTTGGTGGACCTATCTAGGCGCAGAAGACCCTGGTGGACCTATCTAGGCGGAGAACACATTGGTGGAACTATCTAGGCAGAGAAGACCCCAGTGGACCCATCTAGGCAGAGAAAACCCTGGTGGACCTATCCAGGCTGAGAACACCTTGGTGGACCTATCTAGGCGGAGAACACATTGGTTGACCTATCTAGGCAGAGAAGACCCCGGTGGACCTGTCTAGGCAGAGAAGGTCTTGGTGGACCTATCTAGGTGGAGAAGACCCTGGTGGACCTATCAGCCCAGCTTGGATGAAGGATGTTTTTGCTTCCGAAATGCGTAGCCATGGGCCATCGCTGTGTAGGAGGTGGATAGGTTACCCTCACTCCTACAGTGTTTACATGATATCTGATGTGTCTTATACCGAATGTACTGTAATATGGTTGTGTTTCATAAAGTGAATAGTTGAAATGCTGTTTTTGCGGGAGAACCCAGGCTGGCGATGTAGCAGAGCCGAAACAGTTCAGCGGTCAGCGCCACCTAGCGGTAGAGAATTTAATGTTTTACTGTATATTGTGTTTTACTGTATAATGTGTATTTTATAGTAATTGTATACTGTATGTTAACTAAGTATAGTAGTGTTAGGCAGTGGCATACCGTCCATAGAGGCAGGCCACGCCACTGCTATGGGGCCCGTGACGGCTGCCCGCTCTGTATGCACTTTCATAATTCCCAGCACGGGCGGGCTGCCCCGGGGAGGTCACCAAGCAGCTGATAAGGGAGCTAGGGGCCCGCACTGTTTATAGCCGTACGCCGGCTGCAACACCGATCTGCAGACACTGCGCACACAGCCTCTGCTGAAGAGGAGGGAGTCCCCGGCAGCGTTTTCTTCCAATGGAGAGCTGTGAGAGATGGCAGGAGGCGAACAGCCAATCAGGAGAGGGGGCGGAGCTTGTTCAGAACAGCGCGGGAGATAGGAAGATGAAAAAGCACAGAGCAGAAGAAGCAATGAAGGAGCAGAGAGCATAATGAGCAGAGACCAGAGAAAACCTAGCAGAGCAACACGCCAGGAGGAGCAGAATCAGCACAGCAAACACAGAGCAGAGCACACAGAGAGAATCAGAAAGCAGAAAAAACAGAGAGAAAAGCAGAGGACAGGATCTGAACACAGCCAGACCCACAGGAAGTGCAGCATGGAGGGGAGCCACTAACATCTCTGTAACGAGGTGCCAGGGGTGCCTCCGGCCTTGTAGTCGTGGCCATTGCTGTAAGGCTTACCCCTGGTTCCTCTGTTACTTCAAGACCGGGAGATGACTCAGTGGGGCAGAGTGTGGTGGTGCAACGATCATCCGGCGCATAAACACGCTCCAGGCAGGGTTCAATGCAAATAAACGACATGTTTTATTTTCACACTTCTTCTCCAGAAAACAAACAGTGCAGTTATGGATACCGGGTACACTTGCTTGAGCTGGGGGACAACCTGCCCTGACGCTCCCTCCAGTGGGGATGTGACCGGTTACTCCACTTCGCCGGGCTCCCACTAACAGCTACCCACAGACCGGACCCACACCGGCTGCTTCACTCGCTGAGGTTCCGTCTCCTCCTGTCTTCTCCGGCGTCCCCTATCAATTCAGCTCCCACACTCTGCCCCTTGTTGTTCACTCGCTCCTCCCGGGCCCAACTGCCACTTTCTACCCCACACACACTTTTTATCTTCCCCTGGTTTCTGCCGGCTCCTCCTCGTTCCCTGTGGCGACAGCCGTCCCACCCGGCCACTAGGGGGTGCCCTAACATAATACAATATCAGTAAAACACTTATTAAAACAACATTAACATTTCCGGATGACTATGTTTCCTTTGTAGGGGTCTGCCCACCCACTACATCTCTCACAGCACAGGAGCAGGTGAGCATTATAATGTACAAATGTCTGCCTGTAACACTACAGAAACTGCCCTGTGCTGTGACATCCCTGTGTATTATCCCTGCACTGTGACATCACTGTGTGTATTATCCCTGTACTATGATATCACTGTGTATTATCCCTGTACTGTGACATCACTGTGTGTATTATCCCTGTACTGTGACATCACTGTGTGTATTATCCCTGTACTGTGACATCACTGTGTGTATTATCCCTGTACTGTGACATCACTGTGTGTATTATCCCTGTACTGTGACATCACTGTGTGTATTATGCCTGTACTGTGACATCACTGTGTGCATTATCCCTGTACTGTGACATCGCTGTGTGTATTATCCCTGTACTGTGACATCACTGTGTGTATTATCCCTGTACAGTGACATCACTGTGTGTATTACCCCTGTACTGTGACATCACTGTGTGTATTATCCCTGTACTGTGACATCACTGTGTGTATTATCCCTGTACTGTGACATCATTGTGTGTATTATCCCTGCACTGTGACATCACTGTGTGTATTATCCCTGTACTATGATATCACTGTGTATTATCCCTGTACTGTGACATCACTGTGTGTATTATCCCTGTACTGTGACATCACTGTGTGTATTATCCCTGTACTGTGACATCACTGTGTGTATTATCCCTGTACTGTGACATCACTGTGTGTATTATGCCTATACTGTGACATCGCTGTGTGCATTATCCCTGTACTGTGACATCGCTGTGTGTATTATCCCTGTACTGTGACATCACTGTGTGTATTATCCCTGTACAGTGACATCACTGTGTGTATTACCCCTGTACTGTGACATCACTGTGTGTATTATCCCTGTACTGTGACATCACTGTGTATTATCCCTGTACTGTGACATCACTGTGTATTATCCCTGTACTGTGACATCACTGTGTGTATTCTCCCTGTACTGTGACATCACTGTGTATTATCCCTGTACTGTGCAGAGTTTTTTATATAGATCCTAAGGCTATAAAGAGGGTCATAATCGTTACCATTATATGGGGGAGACAGATGTGAAAATGTATATTGTGTGTGGTGAAGGGCACGAAGGAGGACATACTACTTTAGGCCAGGTTCACACACTGCAGACTTGGAGTGGGGGGGATTTGCAGTGTGATCCCACTGGTCTTGGTGCAGTGGGCTTTGCTCAGTAACGGGATGATGGTTATATTCAGACTCCATGCGGTGATAATATTTGGTCATGGTGTGGCGGCATTATTTTGCAATGTATACTAGTGTTATTGGTTTTGATATGTGGGTGCTGTTCAGTATGGCGCTGAGCGAGCGTCAGTCAGTGCGGTGCTGAGCGAGCGTCAGTCAGTGCGGTGCTGAGCGAGCATCAGGCCCTGATGTGCTGAGTGAGCGTCAGTCAGTGCGGTGCTGAGCGAGCGTCGGGCCCTGAGGTGCTGAGCGAGCGTCGGGCCCTGAGGTGCTGAGCGAGCGTCGAGCCCTGAGGTGCTGAGCGAGCGTCGGGCCCTGAGGTGCTGAGCGAGCGTCGGGCCCTGAGGTGCTGAGCGAGCGTCGGGCCCTGAGGTGCTGAGCGAGCGTCGGGCCCTGAGGTGCTGAGCGAGCGTCGGGCCCTGAGGTGCTGAGCGAGCGTCGGGCCCTGAGGTGCTGAGCGAGCGTCGGGCCCTGAGGTGCTGAGCGATCGTCAGGCCCTGAGGTGCTGAGCGAGCGTCAGGCCCTGAGGTGCTGAGCGAGCGTCAGGCCCTGAGGTGCTGAGCGAGCGTCAGGCCCTGAGGTGCTGAGCGAGCGTCAGGCCCTGAGGTGCTGAGCACGCGTCGGGCACTGTTACTTTGGCTGCTGCTGGTTTGTACTTTTTTAAGAGGTTCTTGAAGGTATTCCAGGGTTGTTCTATTCACATCAATGGTACAATGCTGTAATACTGCTATATAGTCGGCCGATAGATGGATCTCCAGATGTGATAATGGCCTGTCCTAAGGATAAGACCTGAAACTGTAAAGGTTGGAGCATGCACTTGATACTGTGCAGTGGACTACTCTGAAATGAAATGTAATTTTAATCCTAAATCTCTGTCTATCTAAATTCGCAATTTAATATTTTTCTAATATACAGTACTGTAATTAGAAATTGCCTATCCCTCCCTCACTTCTCTAACTGCTTTACTTTTTATATTTCCTCTATTATGTCGCTTGGTTTGAATATCCCAGTGCATGCTAGGAGGCTCAAGCGAGTCATGATCAGGGGGCAGAGGCTGTGGTCACTGTCGCAGCCTTTGCCCCCTCCCTGAAATTAATTGTCATCAGTGACATCCATTTCAGGAGCTGGGCTCATCCCTGCTCTATTGATTATATGCCGGCTGTCAATTACCACGGATAGTCAGTGGAATCTTGTAACTGTGCAGAATTCTTCTCAGTGCACAATGGCAGTGCACTCCCTCGCCCACTCTGATTACAAGTGACAAGCTGGCAGCAGACCGCACGGTCAGTGCACATGCTAAGTAAAGAATGAGCAAGCAGAGACCAGAGCCATTCCCACAAGTGACGTCACTTCTGAACAGAGCTGGCGAAGGAGTGCACTGTCATTGTGCACTGAGAAGAATAGTGCACAGTGGTAAGATTCTACTGAGCATCTGTTGGAATTGACAGCTGGTGCATACAAAATAAAAGACGGATTATCCTGGCCCATGAAATGGAGGTCACTGATGATGTTTTGTTTCAGCAAGAGGGCAGAGGCTGCAGATTGACCAGAGTCTCTGCCCCTTAATGACGTTTGAGTATCCCAGGGTGCAATGGGGATTTTCAAACAAAGTGTCATCAGAGAGGAAGTAGTAAAACAATAAGGCAGAGGAATGAGAGAATTTTTCATTAACGTATTTTAGAAAAAAGATTGGATTATAATGGATTTAGAAGTAATGTAAAATTTAGTTTTGGACCACGTCTTTAATGAATCAGAGCCAATAAGTATAGGCCACTTATCAGGGGCCACTGCTTTGTGCTTGACCCCCAGGGAAAAATTCGCCAGCCAGCTCCTGATTCCCAGCCAGGCTGAGTGTCAGATTGTCAGTGTCTAAAGCTCAGCGACAGTGCGTCGTGTACACTGAAGTGTCCTAGAGGCTCCTCCTGCTCTGTTGCGCCTCTGGAGGCAGGTGGGCGGGTGGTAGCTGTCGCGGGCGGCTGGGCGCTGCGCTCACCACGCTCGGGTCCGGCGCTGCTGCTGCTGCTGTTGCTCGGTGGCTCGAGCGGTGGGCCGGATCCGGGGACTCGAGCGCCGCTCCTCGGCCATGAGTGAAAGGGGGTAGTTTGGTTGGGGGATTTGGTCCGTGACGCCACCCACGGGTTGTGGTGAGGTTGGGCACCACCGCTGCTGGTGACGGGGATCCCGGGAGCGATGGTAGGGAGCACCTGGGATGTTGTTTTCCCCCTTCGTGGGTAGGGGTTGGTGGTCCCGGGGCCCGGTGAGGTGACGGGGAGACAGGGCTGGCAAGGTGCAGGGTCGCGGGGACTGCGCAGCGCAGTGCCAGACGGCACGGTTGTAGTCACTCAGCCACAAATGTACGCAAAGTCTCTGGTAAACCAAACGGCTGGATGGACAGGTCCCGCAGCCGGCTGCTGTGGCTTCTCCCGGACGGTTGGTGGTGGCTGCCTTTCTTTGCACCTTTTGTGGATGTTCGGTCCCGATGGCTTCCCACCGGTAACCCGCTCCCCAGCGTGTGTATGTGCCGGAGGAGCCCTTTTTGCCTGCAGGCTCTGGCCCTTGGAACGCTAGCTGTGGCGGTAGCTATATTTCCTTTTATTGGTTGGACGGTTGCCTTCAATCGGGTCCTGGCTGCTAGGAAACCCCTGGGGTTCCGGTCACTGACGGATTTGACCTTATTAACGGCGACTCCAAGCCTGGTCGGGGTCCGCAGGCCCTGCCGGTTTGTGCTGGCTTCTCTTCGCTCCCCGGTTCGGTACCGGCGGGCCACCGCTCGTCCCCGGTCCTACGGTTCCGCGTTGATCTGCCTCCTGCAGACGGCCACCACCGTCTGACAACCTTGCTCTAAGTGCCCGGGCCACGTACCCGGACACTGTCAGTTTTCTCCTCCACTACTCCTTCACTCAACTCTCTCCTCACTCCTCTGAACTGAACTCTCCTAACTCAACTGACTTCCTTTTTCCGCCTCCAGGACTGTGAACTCCTCGGTGGGTGGGGCCAACCGCCTGGCTCCACCCCACCTGGTGTGGACATCAGCCCCTGGAGGGAGGCAACAAGGATTTTGTGTCTGACTGATGTGCCTATCTCGGGGTGGGGGTGTCGTGTTGTAGTACCTGTGATGACCTGGCTAGTCCAGGGCGCCACAGTAGCCATTTGTGGTTGTACTGCTCACGGGCGGTTCAGCACGGTGTCTGCACCCAGCAGAGACTCAAACGGGCGCATCAGGCACAGTCAAAACAGCAGCACGGTAATAGTCTACTTACTGGACTGGTAAATTTATATCCTGGCTAAAATAAAGATTAATTCCTAATGTGTATACACTGTGTGCAGAATTATTAGGCAAATGAGTATTTTGATCACATGATGTTTTTTATACATGTCGTCCTACTCCAAGCTGCATAGGCTGAGAGCCAACTACCAATGAAGTAAATCAGGTGATGTGCCTCTCTGTAATGAGGAGGGGTGCGGTGTAATGACATCAACACCCTATATAAGGGGTACTTAATTATTAGGCAACTTCCTTTACTTTGGCAAAATGGGTCAGAAGAGAGATTTGACGGGTTCTGAAAAGTCCATATTGTGCGATGTCTTGCAGAGGGATGCAGCAGTCTTGAAATTGCCAAACTTTTGAATCGTGATCACCGAACAATCAAGCGTTTCATGGCAAATAGCCAACAGGGTCACAAGAAGCGTGTTGGGCAAAAAAGGCGCAAAATAACTGCCCATGAATGGAGGAAAATCAAGCGTGAAGCTGCCAAGATGCCATTTGCCACCAGTTTGGCCATATTTCAGAGCTGCAACGTTACTGGAGTATCAAAAAGCACAAGGTGGGCCATTCTCAGGGACATGGCCAAGGTAAGGAAGGATGAAAACCACCACCTCTGACCAAGAGACATAAGATAAAACTTCAAGACTGGGCCAAGAAATATCTTAAGACTGATTTTTCACAGGTTTTATGGACTGATGAAATGAGAGTGACTCTTGATGGGCCAGATGGATGGGCCAGAGGCTTGATCAGTAAAGGGCAGAGAGCTCCACTCCGACTCAGACGCCAGCAAGGTGGAGGTGGGTACTGATATGGGCTATGATCATCAAAGATGAACTTGTGGGACCTTTTCGGGTTGAGGATGGAGTGAAGCTCAACTCCCAGACCTACTGCCAGTTTCTGGAAGACCACTTCTTCAAGCAGTGGTACAGGAAGAAGTCGCTATCGTTCAAGAAAACCATGATTTTCATGCAGGACAATGCTCCATCACATGCATCCAGCTACTCCACAGCGTGGCTGGCAAGTAAAGGTCTAAAAGATAAAAAAATAATGACATGGCCCCCTTGTCACCTGATCTGAACCCCATAGAGAACCTGTGGTCCCTCATAAAATGTCAGATCTACAGGGAGGGAAAACAGTCCACCTCTCGGAGCAGTGTCTGGAGGCTGTGGAGGCTGCTGCACGCAATGTTGATCGTAAACAGATCAAGCAACTGACAGAATCTATGGATGGTCGGCTGCTGAGTGTCATCTTAAGAAAGGTGGCTATATTGGTCACTAATTTTTTGGGGTTTTGTTTTTGCATGTCACAAATGTTTTTTTCTAAATTTTGCGCAGTTCTATTGGTTTACCTGGTGAAAATAAAGACGTGAGATGGGAATATATTTGGTTTTTATTAAGTTGCCTAATAATTCTGCACAGTAATAGTTACCTGCACAAACAGATATCCTCCTAAGATAGCCAAATGTAAAATAAACCCCACTCCAACGTCCAAAAATATTAAGCTTTGATATTTATGAGTCTTTTGGGTTGATTGAGAACATAGTTGTTGATCAATAATAAAAAAATCTTTAAAATACAACTTGCCTAATAATTCTGCACACGGTGTATACGCCCCTAGTAACTTGTATGTTCCCCCCAGACGTGCGCCGTTTATTATGTTAATATTTTATTGTATTTTTTTATCGCGTGGGGGGCCCCATTCAGACTTTTGCTATGGGGGCCCCATGATTTCTATGTACGGCCCTGGTGTTGGGTGCTTCCTGGGTGCTGAGAGAGCTGAGAGCAAAGGTGAGAGGAGTGACAGATGGCCAGAAGGGATGGCTGTAGAGACAGGCAAGAGAGAGAGCAGTTCTGCAGTGGGGTTCCTGGAGTGTAGATGTTGAATTGCAACTTGGGCCTGTCAGGGAACCTGGAGGTATCCTCCAAGGGTTCGGAACCTACGGCTCACCTCGGGACGGGCTTACAAGAGTCTAGGGACTAGACGGACATTCCTGGGGGAGAGTTCCTTGAGATGAGCCTAGGGAAGTTGAGTAGCTGGAAGCCGTCCGAGGCAGTGAGTGGACCATGGGTAGCCACGGTGAGAAGAACAGGGAAAACGTGCCTGGGAGAGAGTGGCAAACACAATTTGCTCAAGGGGCAACTAGAGGTACCCTAACTAAGGATCTATAAAATTTAACTTTTATTATTATTGAATTAAATAATTGACCAGATTAAAAGTAGCATGCAGGGTGAAACCTAATTCATCCCTCACTGGGTAAAGTATTCGGCCGTGGACCGAAAGTCACAAACAAATGGACTAATGTCCTAGAAATTCACGTAATCCTATATAGAAGTTTATTTTACCCTACACTGCCTATCTAAAAGCATTCAGCTAATAGCTTCCCCAACATGTTTCACCATGACTGGCTTCATCTTTTATAGCCTCAGCCCCCTGATGAAGCCAGTCATGCTGAAACATGTTGGGGAGCAATTTTTGGAGCGGGATTTCTACTATTTGCACTTTCGACCTATCTAGGCTGCACAAGATTGATCTTCTTACAGAGCGTTCATCCATCAAGGCGCCATGGTTTGAGATCGAGCTGAAGGGTGCTAAAAAACTGCAGCTGTAGCATTCCTGGCACTAACCGCGCACGATCTGGCAAAGAGACAGGCATCTTGCAGACTTGCAAGGCGCGCTCACTGTACAGTGCCACTTTTTCACCTGGGGAGTTTTGGTATAAACAAAATTTTAAGATGCCTTCCATTTCCCCGTGCCTTGAATAGCATATGTGACGCCCCTGAACGATCGGGTCGTCACAGGGTATTGTACATTCTGCTCTCTCGTGCAATATCCACCTCCCCCTTGGTTTAGGGTCCCTAACTGCATGGTGTTGCTCACAACAGCTAATAGAATCCTAGGTACACTCTGCACCACGCCCACCAGACACACCAGTGGACGGCCTGAGTGGAATAGGGTCGCCCACTTGGTGGGTTGGTTAAAGGGGAGGTCAGGAGTGTCAGGAGCAGGAGAGTGAAGTTTAGGAAGTGAAGGAGAGAGGAGGTCAGGAACCGGGCTCCTTGGAAGCATCTAGGTAGCAGATGGTGGTCTGGGCCTAGTAGGAGCTGGACCCCCGGTCGCAGAGGATCGTGACAAGGGGCACGGAACTGTCGAGGAGGACAGCCGATGGCCTTGTACTATCACCGGGCTGGGACCAGGGTTCGACAGGGTACGTGGATCCTAGGTCAGAGAATAGCTTCAGGCAACCTGACAATTTACCCAACGAGAACGGAGCTTTCAAGAGCCGCTCTCCACCCGCTCCAAAATCGGGGTACAAGCACAACAAGAGGGATAGGACTTTCCACCAAAACGGTCCAGAAAATCCTAAGCGTGAACCCTGAGAGCAAGTGTACTGCCCCCATGTCAGCAGCTGGGATGCTCGGATCTGAATCCACAGTGGCTCGAGTGGACGTCTGGCCCCGGGGGAGGTATCGTGTGGCCACTCGAATAAAAAGGGGGGTATTTACAGGGGATGGTGTATGGAATAGTACATGACGCCACCCGTTTTGTGTGGTAAGGTGGAGTACCACCGCTGCAGTTGGGGGCGATGGAGTGGGCAGCTAGGTGTTTAACCCCTCCACGGGTAGGGGGGATGCCCCGGGACTCAGTGATGGTGACGGGATGTGCCGTTGGGGAGATTGGGATCACTTGTGTACTCACTCAGTCCATAAAGCTGACACCAACAACTTTGTAAACCAAAGTTCTGGACACCGCTGCTGCTAAGGGGAAGCACGTTTGGGTCCTGTTTCTGCTGGTGTTGCCTGTTGATCTGTTATTTTTTCCTTGGCACCTTGTTCTCTTCTAGTTGGTCCCTATAGCTTGAAACTAATCAGGTCCCGCTCCCCAGTATGGCTATCTGAGAGAGCTTGCTCTCAGGGTTCACGCTTGGGATTTCCTGGACCGTATTTGTGGAAAGTCCTATCCCCCCTCGTTGCCCTAGTACCCCGATTTTTGAGCGGGTGGATAGCGGATCTTGAAGGCTCCGTTCTCATCGGGTGAATTGTAAGGTTGCCTGAGGCTACTCCCTGACCTGGCGTCCACGTACCCCATCATGCCCTGGCCCCAGCCCGGTGATGGCACAAGGCCACCGGCTGTCCTCCATGACAATACCGCGCCCCTTGTCACGATCCCCTGCGACCGGCGTTCCAGCTCCTACCAGGCTCAGACTAACGTCTGCTACCTAGTACTTCCAAGGAGCCCAGCTTCTGACCTCCTCTCTTCTTCACCTCCAACACTACACTTTCAACTGAACTGCCCAAGTGGGCGACCCTATTCCACTCAGGCCGTCCACTGGTGTGTCTGGTGGGTGTGGTGCAGAGTGTACCTAGGATTTTGATTAGCTGGTTTTGGCAACACCATTAGTTGGGAACCCGTAACCAAGGAGGAGGTGGATATTGCACAGAAGGGCAGATTGCACAATACCCTGTGACGACCTGATAGGCCAGGGCGTCACACTAGCTCCCACGGTTAGCCACCCTGGGGATCGGAACCCGACAAGTTTTATGCTACCGGGACCAAGAGAAAAGAGAACTTAGTGCCGGGAGGAAGGTCACAGATCATCAAGCAGCACCATCGGGGACGGGACCCAAACTAGCTCTCCTCAGCGGCAGCGGTGTCCAGAACTTTGGTTTATCCGGTTGTCAGTGTCAGCTTTATGGACTGAGTGAGTATGCAAGTGACCCCCTTCACTCCCCACGGCACTCCCCGAACACCATAACCGAGTCCTGAGGCATCCCCCCTACCCACGGAGGGTTCTAACATCCGGCTGCCCCATTCCATTGCCCCCGGGTACTCCCAACTGCAGCTGTGATACTCCACATTACTACACACCACGGGTGGCGTCACGAACTCTAAATACAATCCCCTGTAAATACCCCCCTTCATTTGAGTGGCCGCACGACCCCTAGGTCCGGATGCCCCTTGAGCCACACATACATACCAATATTCAGCCAATTCTGTCCACTGGGTCAGTCTGCACATGGCTCCAAACACCTTAGGTTATTTTATGGCCGCCTTGTATATCATATGCAAAGAAAGAAAATTACAATTCTTTTCCTACCCATGAAACTGTAATATAAAGGACAGCACATATACAGCACATAGACGGCATCCGTGTGCTGTACGTTTTTTTTGTCCTGGACCCAAAGGGGTCCGTTTAACCGTTTAATTTGAAAATGGAAAATAACAGACATAGGTATAGAATGTAGAATGTACAGGATATAATAGGGGCAGGATCTATACATAAAAAGCTGGTACGTCTGAATGAGGCTTAACGGTAGAGCTTTACTTAAAAAGGAAAACCTTTCTTAAAGAACGTCAATCTCAATATAAACACATGATCTAGTTGTCAGTAAGGCGGTGCATAGAATAGACTGGCTTAGCGGCTTATGAGGAATAATACAATATGTCCCTAAGGACAGAGGAGAGCGTTGTGCACATTGCACCTTGCACAGACTGCTGAGTCACAGCTCTAATACTCCTGCCTTCATTACCGGGGAGGGCTACAGCCGAGCTCGGCCTCACCATCTGCTACAATTATGGGATGGGATTGCCCTCCCTCCTTTCATTCAATGTCCTTCTTTCCTACAACCGTATCATTTATCTTCTTCCATTTCCCTTTTTTTCCCCCCTCTAGCTTTGCCGCCTCCATCATATTGCATCATGGGAAATGTAGTTTAGCAGCAACCGTGATTCTTTATTTATGGGCCTTTGCGTAAAAAAACAAATTAGTTGTTGATATTGTCCTTATTCTCCTTATTGGCGTTGATGCGTGATTATAAAGCTTATTATATTATAACTAGCTGTGGTACCCGGCGTTGCCCGGGATAGTAACCGTCTCTCTGTCTCTCTCCCAGTCTGTCTGTCTCTTTCCCTGTCTGTCTCTGTGTGTCTGTCTGTGTCTATCTCTCGGTCTGTCTCTGTATCAGTCTCTCTGTCTATCTTTGTGTCTCTGTCTGTCTGTATCTCTGTGTCTGTCTCTCTCTTTCTCCGTCTGTCACTTTCCACGTCTGATTCTTTGCACGTCTGACTCTTTCCAGGTCTGTCACTTTCCAGGTCTGCCACTTTCCAGGTCTGTCACTTTCCAAGTCTGTCTCTTTCCCCATCTGTCGCTTTCCCTGTCTGTCTCTGTCTCTTTCCCCATCTGTCTGTCTCTTTCCCCGTCTGTCTCTTTCCCCATCTGTCTCTTTCCCAGTCTGTCTTTTTCCCGTCTGTCTCTTTCCCTGTCTGTCTCTTTCCATGTCTGTCTCTTTCCCTGTCTGTCTCTTTCCCTGTCTGTCTCTGTGTGTCTGTCTGTGTCTATCTCTCGGTCTGTCTTTGTATCAGTCTCTCTGTCTATCTTTGTGTCTCTGTCTGTCTGTATCTCTGTGTCTGTCTCTCTCTTTCTCCGTCTGTCACTTTCCACGTCTGATTCTTTGCACGTCTGACTCTTTCCAGGTCTGTCACTTTCCAGGTCTGTCACTTTCCAGGTCTGTCACTTTCCAGGTCTGTCACTTTCCAAGTCTGTCTCTTTCCCCATCTGTCGCTTTCCCAGTCTGTCTTTTTCCCGTCTGTCTCTTTCCCTGTCTGTCTTTGTCTATCTCTCTGTCTCTTTCCCTGTCTGTCTCTTTCCCTGTCTGTCTCTTTCCCTGTCTGTCTCTTTCCCTGTCTGTCTCTTTCCCTGTCGGTCTCTTTCCCTGTCGGTCTCTTTCCCTGTCTGTCTCTTTCCAGGTCTGTCTTTTTCCAGGTCTGTCTCTTTCCAGGTGTGTCTCTTTCCACGTCTGTCTTTGTCTGTCTCTCTGTCTATCTCTTTTGCTGTCTGTCTCTTTCCCCATCTGTCTCTTTCCCCATCTGTCTCTTTCCCCAGTCTGTCTCTTTCCCCATCTATCCCTATGTGTCTTTGTCTGTCTCTCTGTCTCTTTCCAGGTCTGTCTCTTTCCAGGTCTGTCTCTTTCCAGGTCTGTCTCTTTCCAGGTCTGTCTCTTTCCCCATCTATCCCTATGTGTCTTTGTCTGTCTCTCTGTCTCTTTCCAGGTCTGTCTCTTTCCAGGTCTGTCTCTTTCCAGGTCTGTCTCTTTCCAGGTCTGTCTCTTTCCCCATCTATCCCTATGTGTCTTTGTCTGTCTCTCTGTCTCTTTCCAGGTCTGTCTCTTTCCAGGTCTGTCTCTTTCCAGGTCTGTCTCTTTCCCCATCTATCCCTATGTGTCTTTGTCTGTCTCTCTGTCTGTTTTGCAGTCTGTCTCTTTCCAGGTCTGTCTCTTTCCAGGTCTGTCTCTTTCCAGGTCTGTCTTTTTCCAGGTCTGTCTCTTTCCAGGTCTGTCTCTTTCCAGGTCTGTCTTTTTCCAGGTCTGTCTTTTTCCAGGTCTGTCTCTTTCCAGGTCTGTCTCTTTCCAGGTCTGTCTCTTTCCAGGTCTGTCTCTTTCCCTGTCGGTCTCTTTCCCTTGTCTGTCTCTTTCCCCGGTCTGTCTCTTTTCCCATCTGTCCCTATGTGTCTTTGTCTGTCTCTTTTTCAGTCTGTCTCTTTTTCAGTCTGTCTCTTTCCTCGTCTGTCTCTTTCCTCGTCTGTCTCTTTCCAGGTCTGTCTCTTTCCCCATCTATCCCTATGTGTCTTTGTCTGTCTCTCTGTCTGTTTTGCAGTCTGTCTCTTTCCAGGTCTGTCTCTTTCCAGGTCTGTCTCTTTCCAGGTCTGTCTCTTTCCAGGTCTGTCTCTTTCCAGGTCTGTCTTTTTCCAGGTCTGTCTTTTTCCAGGTCTGTCTCTTTCCAGGTCTGTCTCTTTCCAGGTCTGTCTCTTTCCAGGTCTGTCTCTTTCCAGGTCTGTCTCTTTCCCTGTCGGTCTCTTTCCCTTGTCTGTCTCTTTCCCCGGTCTGTCTCTTTTCCCATCTGTCCCTATGTGTCTTTGTCTGTCTCTTTCCAGGTCTGTCTCTTTCCTCGTCTGTCTCTTTCCTCGTCTGTCTCTTTCCTCGTCTGTCTCTTTCCAGGTCTGTCTCTTTCCCCATCTGTCTCTTTCCCCATCTGTCTCTTTCCCCATCTGTCTCTTTCCCCATCTATCCCTATGTGTCTTTGTCTGTCTCTCTGTCTGTTTCTTTTGCAGTCTGTCTCTTTCCACGTCTGTCTCTTTCCAGGTCTGTCTCTTTCCAGGTCTGTCTCTTTCTAGGTCTGTCTCTTTCTAGGTCTGTCTCTTTCCAGGTCTGTCTCTTTCCAGGTCTGTCTCTTTCCCCGTCGGTCTCTTTCCCTGTCGGTCTCTTTCCCTGTCGGTCTCTTTCCCTTGTCTGTCTCTTTCCAGGTCTGTCTCTTTCCCCGTCTGTCTCTTTCCCCGTCTGTCTCTTTCCCCGTCTGTCTCTTTCCCTGTCGGTCTCTTTCCCTTGTCTGTCTCTTTCCAGGTCTGTCTCTTTCCAGGTGTGTCTCTTTCCCTGTCGGTCTCTTTCCCTTGTCTGTCTCTTTCCCCGGTCTGTCTCTTTTCCCATCTGTCCCTATGTGTCTTTGTCTGTCTCTTTCCAGGTCTGTCTCTTTCCTCGTCTGTCTCTTTCCTCGTCTGTCTCTTTCCTCGTCTGTCTCTTTCCAGGTCTGTCTCTTTCCCCATCTGTCTCTTTCCCCATCTGTCTCTTTCCCCATCTATCCCTATGTGTCTTTGTCTGTCTCTCTGTCTGTTTCTTTTGCAGTCTGTCTCTTTCCACGTCTGTCTCTTTCCAGGTCTGTCTCTTTCCAGGTCTGTCTCTTTCTAGGTCTGTCTCTTTCCAGGTCTGTCTCTTTCCAGGTCTGTCTCTTTCCAGGTCTGTCTCTTTCCCCGTCGGTCTCTTTCCCTGTCGGTCTCTTTCCCTGTCGGTCTCTTTCCCTTGTCTGTCTCTTTCCAGGTCTGTCTCTTTCCCCGTCTGTCTCTTTCCCCGTCTGTCTCTTTCCCCGTCTGTCTCTTTCCCTGTCGGTCTCTTTCCCTTGTCTGTCTCTTTCCAGGTCTGTCTCTTTCCAGGTGTGTCTCTTTACCCGTCTTTCCCTGTCTGTCTTTGTCTAGCTATTTTGCTGTATTTCTCTTTCCCCGTCTGTCTCTTTCCCTGTCTGTCTCTTTCCCTGTCTGTCTCTTTCCCTGTCTGTCTCTTTCCCTGTCTGTCTCTTTCCCTGTCTGTCTCTTTCCAGGTCTGTCTTTTTCCAGGTCTGTCTCTTTCCAGGTGTGTCTCTTTCCACGTCTGTCTTTGTCTGTCTCTCTGTCTATCTCTTTTGCTGTCTGTCTCTTTCCCCGTCTGTCTCTTTCCCCGTCTGTCTCTTTCCCCATCTGTCTCTTTCCCCATCTATCCCTATGTGTCTTTGTCTGTCTCTCTGTCTCTTTTGCAGTCTGTCTCTTTCCAGGTCTGTCTCTTTACAGGTCTGTCTCTTTCCAGGTCTGTCTCTTTCCAGGTCTGTCTCTTTCCCCATCTATCCCTATGTGTCTTTGTCTGTCTCTCTGTCTCTTTTGCAGTCTGTCTCTTTTGCAGTCTGTCTCTTTTGCAGTCTGTCTCTTTTGCAGTCTGTCTCTTTCCAGGTCTGTCTTTTTCCAGGTCTGTCTTTTTCCAGGTCTGTCTCTTTCCAGGTCTGTCTCTTTCCAGGTCTGTCTCTTTCCCTGTCGATCTCTTTCCCTTGTCGGTCTCTTTCCCCGGTCTGTCTCTTTTCCCATCTGTCCCTATGTGTCTTTGTCTGTCTCTTTTTCAGTCTGTCTCTTTTTCAGTCTGTCTCTTTTTCAGTCTGTCTTTCCAGGTGTGTCTCTTTCCAGGTCTGTCTCTTTCCTCATCTGTCTCTTTCCAGGTGTGTCTCTTTACCCGTCTTTCCCTGTCTGTCTTTGTCTCTTTGTCTAGCTCTTTTGCTGTATTTCTCTTTCCCCGTCTGTCTCTTTCCCCGTCTGTCTCTTTCCCCGTCTGTCTCTCTCTGTCTCTTTCCCTGTCTCCCTCTGTCTGTCTCTTTCCCCGTGTGTCTTTCTGTCTTTCTGTCTGTCTGTCTTTTTTTTCCTATCTGTCTCTGTGTGTCTCTGTTTGTCTGTCTCTTTCTGTGTGTGCCTCTTTCTCTGTCTGTGCCTGTCTGTCTGTCTCTGTCTGTGTCTCTGTATCTCAGTCTGTCTCTCTCTATCTGTCTCTCCACCGACATCATATTACCTCACACATAAACTTCTTATACTACGAGTGTCCTTTGTTCCTATAGCAACCAATTATAGCTCCTATTAATAGCCTGTAGCTCGCAGCTCCATTCATTTTAATGGAGGCATGTTTTTTGGAGAGCAACTGTAAAGCGTGGGGTTAAAGTTTCTTGTCAAAACATAGTCTATGACGTTCCATGAGTCACATGGGGTGTCTGTGCAAAATTTTGTGATTGTAAATGCGACGATGCAGATTCCTTTAGCGGACACACACACACACACACACACACACACACATGCATGCATGCATGCATGCATGCATATATACATACATACATATACTCAGCTTTATATATTAGATGATTGATTTACATTTTGATTGCCACTTAATGCATATTATATTTCTCATTTGTGACACTTTTCAGCTAGGTTCCATTGTTGTGTATATAAAAAAACGAGACAGGACACAGAGGGTAACCATTAAGAAAAATTTGTGGAAAGTGCAGGCCACTCCCAATACATTATAAATTGCTACCAAAAGAAAATAGGGAGCATGTAGTGGCCTACAGAATATAAAGAATAGTCTACAAGTATCCTCTTTATGAAAGTAGAAAAACCTTTATTAATTACATGGTTGATCCTTTAATCACATGTTGTGGGGAGACCTATCTGCTCCCCTCCTACTTATACCGTTGGAATCCTTCTACCCATGCCAGCTATGGTTTATTCTATGTTGATCTGTGAGGTGTGGTGTCCCAAACTTACTGGTGAAAGGGTTGCTTTTGCTTTTTGTACCCCTGTTGTTTTGTAGCTTCCTTCCTGCTCTTGTTTTCCTCCTGAATCTCTTATTGTCTTTACCTATATGTGTGCGTGCTGTGTGACAGAGTTTTTTCCCTTGTCTGTCTTGATCTGTGGTTTAAACACATTCCTGTCCCATTCCTCGCTCGGGGGAGGTGGAAGGGGAATTAGATCAGGCCTGGTCAGGACTCAGGAGCAGGGCCAGGAAGGAGACTCAGACCTCTCCACCATTAGGAGTATCCCTGAGGTTAGAGATAGCGTAGGGTTCAAATAGCTTGATAGACAGTTTAGGAGTCCCAGTTCCCAACTATCCCAAGAGGAGACATATAAAAAGCAAATAAAGATTGTACACATGCACACAGGTGAGTATGGAAGAGTTCCAGAGAACACCATCAATCAGTGAATTCAGGGAAAGAATTCCACCCATATAAAAACACAGAATGTCCTATAGATGTCTAGTATCAAGAGGCCATATTTATATCAGTCAATCACTAATAGTGACAGAAGACCCCTGTAAAACCGTATCAATAAAGTCAAGTGACAAAATTCCCTGAATTGACTGATTGATGGTGTTCTCTGGAACTCTTCCATACTCCCCTGTGTGTATATGTACAATCTTTATTTGCTTTTTATATGTCTCCTCTTGTGTGTATTTTACAAAACCATGTAATTAATAAAGGTTTTTCTACTTTCATAAAGAGGAAATATGTAGGCTATTCTTTATATTCTATAGGCCACTGCATTATTGTATATATAGTATGACCTCCTTCTATGTCACGTGAAAAAAATGCTATTAACCTGCAGATATGGGATTAATCTGCTGGTTAATAGTATTTTGAACCTACCCGGCGCCTGCACATTAAATCCCGCTGCCTGGAGGAAATGAACTTTAATCCTCCCTGCAGCCTCCGGTTTCAGTCATGGGGGCAGCGCCGCTTCGGGTTCAGTCACAGCTCAGTGTATAGTGTAATTGCGTCCCCTGGCAATGATTGACAGCCGCTCATCATTAGACCCAGCTGTCAGTCAGTGTGGGGGGGGTTACAGCTGCTACTTTCCATACACAGAGCGGTGACTGAACTCGCACTGGCGCAACCTCCATGACGACTGATACCCGAACGCTATCGAGGGTATTAAAGTTCAATTTCTCCAGTCAGCAGGGCATAATTTGCAGGCTCAGAATGCTATTAACCTGCAGATTAACCCCATATACGCAGGTGAATAGCATTTGTTCACGTGACAGTTCCCTTTAAGAGATCCTGTCACTTCCAATAGATATGTTGTTTTTTTACCTGGTATAAATGTTGCTGTTCTCCAGAATCCAGCGTTGTTTTTCCCTTGTTCCTGCTCCTCTCCATTCCTGAGATATGGCCCCCTCCTCTCTATTTATTAATCCAGGTTTTTTTAGCCAAGTGGGCAGGGCTCTGAACAAGACACCTACAAAAGAAGGACCACACCCATATACTAGATTTATATAAAGGCAAGAAAGGGCCATATCCATATCCATAGCCTCCTTCACCTCCATGTAGATTTAAATACAGGGCCTAATACGTTTCCTAATCAATCTACTTCTCCTTCATAGCACCCCCTGAGGAAAGGATCGCTGAAACGCGCGTCGGGGCATAGCGGCACGCCTGGATGATCTTTGACCACACAGAAGGTATAATTCCCTTTATAGATTAGCACATTTTAAATCTTTTGATATCAAAGGCATTTATACCATATCTTATTCATATATACCATATCACTTTGATATTTAATTTTGCACTGTGCACTTTATTTTCTGGTAAACCGCTGCTATAATTTATGGGACTTTATCCTGCCTGGTATTTCTGTGAATTTGCAATAAATATTTATTTTAATAATTGAATAAAAATACTAATTATAATATCAATTTCATCATAATTTCCTTTATTTATTGTATCCCTATGGATTCTTATCTAAAGGTTTCTTGATATTTATTGACATTTAATGGTCATTTTATACGGAATTTTTGATAATTTTCTCCTTCAGGCAGCCATAAATCTAAAAATATAGAACCACTAGCGCTCTGATATAAAACAATGCTTTTTATTCCAGGGTTAATAAAAAGTATGAAGCCGCTGGTAGAGGACAGAGACCTTGTCGGGATTTGTCAAAAAGAAAAGGAAAAAAATATACTAAACACTACCATGCTAATGCTATAAATATAGTCTTCTATAAGTTCCCTAGTCAGTCTCCTTCTCTTCCAGACAAGATGTAAATATAATCCCCAATAAGTTTTCTAGTCAGTCTCCTTCTCCTCCAGGCAGATATACAGCAAATACAGTCTCCTCCCCCCTCTGGAAGACATTGTGTATTGTTTAATAGAGTCATTGTGTATTTTATGATTTATATTGCTACTTGGCAGAACACCTCTAGATTTCTATTGTGAAATTTATATATGTATTTCATAGGCATCTGTCACATGGAGTTTTGCACAAATTTCGCTGACTGTCATGATGACTGCTCAGATTGCAGATTCTGACACTCCGCCCGATGGTTTCTCTGGTGCCTGGGATCAACACAGACAAACATGGGCATCGACCTGGTGTGTGCTAATTCATAGGCAGTCTAGCAAGAGTTAATCTCTGCTGTTCTGCCCTACTCCTTTAATTACATGTTATGTGGAAGCCTATCCTGTCTGCTCCCCTCCTATTTATGCTAGTGGAATACTTCTACCCATGCCAGCTATAGTTTACGCAATGTTGGTCTGTGAGGTGTGGTGTCCCTGGTGAAAGTGTTGCTTTTGCTTGGTGCGGTTGTGCAGTTTACCCCTGTTGTTTGGTACTTCCTTCCTGCTCTTGTTTTCCTCTTGAATCCTCTTATTATCTAATCCTATGTGTGTGCGTGCTGTGTGACAGAGTTTTTGGTTTTTACCTTCTCTGTCTTTATCTGTGGTTTTCAACACACTTCTGTCCCATTCCTCCATAGGGGGAGGTGGAGAGGGAATTAGATCAGGCCTGGTCAAGAGCAGGGTCAGGAAGGAGACTCAGACCTCTCCACCAGCAAGAGTATCCCTGAGGTTAGGGATAGCGTAGGTTCCCCTTCCTTGAGGAACAGCTTAAGAGCCCCGGTTCCCAACTATCCCAAAGTCATCGAGACAGGATCGTTCTGTTTTAGCCAGAATATAGAGCCACCACAAGGAGAAAGTATGTGGTGCAGGAAATAAGGGGCTCTCCTACATTTGTATAGCTCTAGAGGTGTGGAGTAGTTAGGGATTACTATGGATGACAGAGGAAGGGAGACACGGCACACAAAATAATAACTTTTTCATTTGCTGATAAGGGTTTACATGGCGGAATGGGGTCCCCCCTGTCCAAATTTAGCTCTGGAAGTCATTAGGCCTGTAATTCCGGCTGAATCAGAGGCCTATATGACCCTCGTTAAGCCAATTCCACTTAATAGAGGCCAAAAATATTATTTTAACCAGTTCTAGCACAAACCTTTGGCAACCTACTAACTAATGAGGAGTATGTAACATCCCCCAAGGAAAGGATGGTGGAGGCAGTAGAACAAATGTAATGCGCTGAAGAAAGGAGAGTCTATTTTGAATATCATCCTGGGATTTGTGCGGTAATATATGACAATCCATTAATACCTTTAGGCCTGCATTTCAGGCTGGAATCTGCTGATGAAGCTTGGCGTCAGGGAGCATCACACTTAATAGGGTTAATCTCTCGGCAGCTGCACACTCGGGCAGGTTACCTTCACGTCCTGGAATATTCTGCGCGAGGCTTTATCTACGTTGAGCAATTTGAGAACCTCAATCACCAGAAATTGCAATACGTTCTGTTTAAAAGCCCATAGTAATGGAGCGGCCGCTCTATACATTGCAACGCACGCTGAGCCCTAAACGGATTTTACAAATGGAAATTCATTTAGGAGGCCAGACATTAGAGGCCACGTGAAAGGGAGGATTCCTGGCTGACAATATTCAATATGTGCTTTTTTATTAAACATCATGAGACACTTTATGCACAGGCGTCTCTCCGGCCTCCTTCTCTCCACATTTTCAGCGTTTTTCATTGCGTTTTTACAAGCATTATTAATGGGTTCTTTTATATAACATCTGGCTGCGGCCTCCCCAAAAAATGCAGCAAATTTTTGCACCAAATTTTTCAATATGGTTGTGACACTCATGGCCGGTGTAGGCAGGGCCGTATTTGGGGTTTTTGCTGCCCTAGGCACTGTCAGTGGTGGCGCCCCCTTCTGATCAGTCAGATTACGGGTATGTGCACACAGCATTTTGCTTTCAGACAGATCCGCGCTGTAACCCGCCCAAAAAACCCAAACTCTACATATGAAAGAAATGAACTCACACACTGCAATGTAAAACCGACTTGCTGTCCATATGTTCAGTCTTTGGAGTTTTTTTTAAGCGCGTCTGGTTTCCTCAGACATGAAGCGGCTGACAGTGACCGGTCCATTATATGGCGGCTGCTGCTTGGATGCCGCTTACTAGTTGTGACCGGTCCATTATATGGCGGCTGCTGCTTGGATGCCGCTTACTAGTTGTGACCGGCCATTATATGGCGGCTGCTGCTTGGATGCCGCTTACTAGTTGTGACCGGTCCATTATATGGCGGCTTCTGCTTGGATGCCGCTTACTACTTCATTTAAAAAATAAGTAAAATCCAGTAGCTAAAAGATGTTGGAAAAAACAACCAAGAAGCAACAGCAAAAAAAAAAAAAAAATAATATTTGCTTCCAGATAAAATGATGACTGTCCTGAAGTGTATTCTGTCTGAATAATTCCGGGGGTTCACAGACATCTACAAGACGTGTGCACATTCCCCGATAGAGCCCAGAGCCTTCAGATAGTAGTAAAGACCTCCATATACATTAACCTAAAGTTGTCTAAACCCGCCAATATCGACAGGTTCTGCTGACAGTCCAATGTGTATGGGGGCTCTCAATTCTGATTGTCGGGGGGGGGGGGGAATAAGGATCCAGCATGTCCGATTACAGAGTGTAGATCCTATTATCCTCTAAATGATAAGCTGCTGCCAGAGATGTCCAGCAGCGGCTCTAATAAAGAACACAAACACTTGGCAGAATGAGTGCTCCTGTATATGGGAGAGCCGAGCAAGATAGCTGTCGGCTGAAAGATCAGACTAAACTGTATGGGGGGCTTTAGTCTATTACTTATTCAGCTGACAGACATGCAGATAGCTGTAGTTTTAGTCCAGCACGCTGACCCTATGTTTTAGGATCAAGACTGATAAGGTAAAGATTACAACAGACACATGACTATCACCAGAACCACCATCAGTACAGTAATACATAACTAAAACCACACTAAATACAAGAATACATAACCAAAACCACAGTTAGTACAGTAATACATCAACAGAACTACTGTCAATACAGTAATATCACCAAAACCACCCTAAATACAATAATACATCACCAAACCCACCCTGAAGACAATAATACATTGCCAAACCCACCCTAAAGACAATAATACATTGCCAAACCCACCCTAAAGACAATAATACATCACCAAAACCACCATCAGTACATGAATACATTGCCAACTTCGTACAGCAATCAAGTGCAGTGTCAGGTTAGACCCATATACATCTATGTATTGCATTAACGTACAACTCTCAGTATGTCCTTAACAATGGTAAGGAGATGCTGGTAGTTGTTACCAGCCATCATTAGACTGTAGACCATATAAGAACCACAATACTGATTAGTCCCAGGCAGTAGACTTAACTTTTGGACGAGATCTTATAGGTTTAGGTCCATTAATTCTGAGATTAGTAGGGCAGAGGTGGGCTTAGTAGGGAGAAGGGGCATCATGGGGTGGGATTTGAGACCTCCACCAATTGCTCAAAAGACCTCTTAAGTGCACAGCTCAGGAGACAGGACTATGAAATTTTACTCCCGGAATCCATTCTGTCTGCATGTTCTGGTTCTGGGAAACACTCGGGGCCACGGTAGTTTGACCCCCAGCGATTGGAAAGTTATTCCCCATCCCAAGGTTATTCCCCATCTCCCAATGTGAGAAAACCCCTTTAAAGCAGCATTCACACTGCAGCCAAAGATGGGAAACTGATTTATCTACACAGTGTCCATCACCCGATGCACGAGCAAAAAACTTTCATTCGTCAGGTGAGATGATTTTTAAGCTAACTGAAAGGGAATCTGTCACCCCAAAATGACACCTAGACTGCAGAAATATATATATGGGGGACATGATCTGTCGAGAAATAATCCCACCCATATAGTTCAGCTTAAAAGGAACTGGTCACAACCTTTAATATTAAACTGCTCCATTGTCTTGTTAGTCAGAAAATGTGCATCACTTACGTTGCGTCACTTACAAGAGGGGGGGCAGTTTAAAATTGAAAAAGGGTGTAACAGGTTCCCTTTAATATTCACTGAAAAAGCCACATTTATTTGATATGAAAATGAGGACATTTCTGTGCGGCCTAAGCCTGGGTGCACCGATACCACCTAATATAGGAAAATACTAGCCAGGCCTTTGTCTTGATTAATAGTGATCTATTGGTGGGAGTGAGCACCGCAACACCAGATCTCCTGTCTGCACCGCACCCAACACTGCGGCACACTCAAAGCGTCAGTGCGGGTGTGCACACAACACAGAAGGAGCACAGCGGCACACTCCAAGCGTCAGTGCGGGTGTGCACACAACACAGAAGGAGCACAGCGGCACACGCCAAGCGTCAGTGCATGTGTGCATCCAACACAGGAGGAGCACAGCGGCACACGCCAAGCGTCAGTGCATGTGTGCATCCAACACAGGAGGAGCACAGCGGCACACTCCAAGCGTCAGTGCGGGTGTGCATCCAACACAGAAGGAGCACAGCGGCACACTCCAAGCGTCAGTGCGGGTGTGCATCCAACACAGGAGGAGCACAGTGAGGAGGGGGACACGGCGCTATGATCTGCTGTCTGCTCACTTCAACAACCTTCCTCATTGAATCTGCAGTCAAATACAGGCAGCAACCAGGTGTCAGAACGTACCTGCAGTCACATTGCATGCACGCCCACGCAAACACTGCAGTCACATTGCATGCACACCCACGCAGACACTGCAGTCACATTGCATGCGCACCCACATGGACACTGCAGTCACATTGCATGCGCACCCACGCGGACACTGCAGTCACATTGCATGCGCACCCACACGGACACTGCAGTCACATTGCATGCGCACACACGCGGACACTGCAGTCACATTGCATGCGCACCCACGTGGACACTGCAGTCACATTGCATGCGCACCCACGCGGACACTGCAGTCACATTGCAGGCGCACCCATGCGGACACTGCAGTCACATTGCAGGCGCACCCACGCGGACACTGCAGTCACATTGCAGGCGCACCCACACTGACACTTGGAGTGCTACTCTGCTCCTCCAGTGTCAGGACACATGCAGAAATGCTAAGTGATTTTAGACAGCACTGACTCACCTAAGGGCGAGGGACTGTCTTTAATATGCAAATAGGACGGTGCACATCTGCACCAAGACATCGGCCGCAGCAGGGGGGACAGAACAGTTTGCATATATATAATAAAATATTAAGTTAAAACTGTATATGCCAGAGCGACGTCCCCTGTATAAATGTGTCTGCAGATTAATTGGCATTTTGGGAGTAAAAGTAAAATGTCATCGCTCTTAGCAACACATTGTCCTGCGTCTCCCAAGACTTCCCTCTTGTTTGGTCTGCTGCAGCACATACTGCAATGGTGCCCGTATAGGGAATATGTCACCAGGTTATTTTTCCCCCTCTGAGAGCAGCATAATGTAGAGACAGAGCCCCTGATTCCAGCAATGTGTCACTTACTGAGCTGTTTGCTGTCATTTTCTCTGCTGCAGATCTCGCAGTTATACAGAGCTCATGAATATGCTGGACTACCTGCAGCACACCAAGAGTAAGGAAAACAGAGCAGTGTATATGGGCTTCATTAGGAGTGAAAGGCAACAACTTCAATAGGAATGCACAAATAAGAAGAAACAGAAGTCTTTAAATTTGCCTAAGTATCTGTATATCCCATGGTCAATAATTAGCGATAATAAACGCTATAGTGCACATAAAAAGTTTTATCAGACAATGATGGGCGAATAATCCCCATGTGGGGCCACATGCGATCTCCCCCTATTGGTAAGCTCCCTGTACTGCGCTACATGCGATCTCCCCCTATTGGTAAGCTCCCTGTACTGCGCTACATGCGATCTCCCCCTATTGGTAAGCTCGCTGTACTGCTAGCCAGTGCTGTTGTGGTTCTCTATGGCTCCCTGTACTGCTAGCCAGTGCTGGTGTGGGTCTCTATGGCTCGCTGTACTGCTAGCCAGTGCTGTTGTGGTTCTCTATGGCTCACTGTACTGCTAGCCAGCGTTGTTGTGGTTCTCTATGGCTCCCTGTACTGATAGCCAGTGCTGGTGTGGTTCTCTATGGCTCCCTGTACTGCTAGCCAGTGCTGCTAGTGCTGTTGTGGGTCTCTATGGCTCACTGTACTGCTAGCAAGCGTTGTTGTGGTTCTCTATGGCTCCCTGTACTGCTAGCCAGTGCTGGTGTGGTTCTCTATGGCTCCCTGTACTGCTAGCCAGTGCTGTTGTGGGTCTCTATGGCTCCCTGTACTGCTAGCCAGTGCTGGTGTGCGTCTCTATGGCTCCCTGTAATGCTAGCCAGTGCTGTTGTGGTTCTCTATGGCTCCCTGTACTGCTAGCCAGTGCTGTTGTGGTTCTCTATGGCTCCCTGTAATGCTAGCCAGTGCTGTTGTGGGTCTCTATGGCTCCCTGTACTGCTAGCCAGTGCTGGTGTGGTTCTCTATGGCTCCCTGTACTGCTAGCCAGTGCTGTTGTGGGTCTCTATGGCTCCCTGTACTGCTAGCCAGTGCTGGTGTGGTTCTCTATGGCTCCATGTACTGCTAGCCAGTGCTGGTGTGGTTCTCTATGGCTCCCTGTACTGCTAGCCAGTGCTGGTGTGGTTCTCTATGGCTCCCTGTACTGCTAGCCAGTGCTGGTGTGGTTCTCTATGGCTCCCTGTACTGCTAGCCAGTGCTGGTGTGGTTCTCTATGGCTCCCTGTACTGCTAGCCAGTGCTGGTGTGGTTCTCTATGGCTCCCTGTACTGCTAGCCAGTGCTGTTGTGGTTCTCTATGGCCCCCTGTACTGCTAGCCAGTGCTGGTGTGGTTCTCTATGGCTCCCTGTACTGCTAGCCAGTGCTGGTGTGGGTCTCTATGGCTCCCTGTACTGCTAGCCAGTGCTGTTGTGGTTTTCTATGGCTCCCTGTACTGCTAGCCAGTGCTGGTGTGGTTCTCTATGGCCCCCTGTACTGCTAGCCAGTGCTGGTGTGGTTCTCTATGGCTCCCTGTACTGCTACCCAGTGCTGTTGTGGTTTTATATGGCTCCCTGTACTGCTAGCCAGTGCTGGTGTGGTTCTCTATGGCTCCCTGTACTGCTAGCCAGTGCTGGTGTGGTTCTCTATGGCTCACTGTACTGCTAGCCAGTGCTGGTGTGGTTCTCTATGGCTCCCTGTACTGCTAGCCAGTGCTGGTGTGGTTCTCTATGGCTCCCTGTACTGCTAGCCAGTGCTGGTGTGGTTCTCTATGGCTCCCTGTACTGCTAGCCAGTGCTGGTGTGGTTCTCTATGGCTCCCTGTACTGCTAGCCAGTGCTGGTGTGGGTCTCTATGGCTCCCTGTAATGCTAGCCAGTGCTGGTGTGGGTCTCTATGGCTCCCTGTACTGCTAGCCAGTGCTGTTGTGGTTTTCTATGGCTCCCTGTACTGCTAGCCAGTGCTGTTGTGGTTTTCTATGGCTCCCTGTACTGCTAGCCAGTGCTGTTGTGGTTCTCTATGGCCCCCTGTACTGCTAGCCAGTGCTGTTGTGGTTTTCTATGGCTCCCTGTACTGCTAGCCAGTGCTGTTGTGGTTCTCTATGGCTCCCTGTACTCCTAGCCAGTGCTGGTGTGGGTCTCTATGGCTCCCTGTACTGCTAGGCAGTGCTGGTGTGGTTCTCTATGGCTCCCTGTACTGCTAGCCAGTGCTGGTGTGGTTCTCTATGGCCCCCTGTACTGCTAGCCAGTGCTGTTGTGGGTCTCTATGGCTCCCTGTAATGCTAGCCAGTGCTGTTGTGGTTCTCTATGGCTCCCTGTACTGCTAGCCAGTGCTGGTGTGGTTCTCTATGGCTCCCTGTACTGCTAGCCAGTGCTGTTGTGGTTCTCTATGGCCCCCTGTACTGCTAGCCAGTGCTGGTGTGGGTCTCTATGGCTCCCTGTACTGCTAGCCAGTGCTGGTGTGGTTTTCTATGGCCCCCTGTACTGCTAGCCAGTGCTGGTGTGGGTCTCCATGGCTCCCTGTACTGCTAGCCAGTGCTGTTGTGGTTCTCTATGGCTCCCTGTACTGCTAGCCAGTGCTGGTGTGGTTCTCTATGGCTCCCTGTACTGCTAGCCAGTGCTGTTGTGGTTCTCTATGGCTCCCTGTACTGCTAGCCAGTGCTGGTGTGGTTCTCTATGGCCCCCTGTACTGCTAGCCAGCGCTGGTGTGGGTCTCTATGGCCCCCTGTACTGCTAGCCAGTGCTGGTGTGGTTCTCTATGGCTCCCTGTACTGCTAGCCAGCGCTGTTGTGGTTCTCTATGGCTCCCTGTACTGCTAGCCAGTGCTGGTGTGGTTCTCTATGGCTCCCTGTACTGCTAGCCAGTGCTGTTGTGGGTCTCTATGGCTCCCTGTACTGCTAGCCAGTGCTGGTGTGGTTCTCTATGGCTCCCTGTACTGCTAGCCAGTGCTGGTGTGGTTCTCTATGGCTCCCTGTACTGCTAGCCAGTGCTGTTGTGGGTCTCTATGGCTCCCTGTACTGCTAGCCAGTGCTGGTGTGCGTCTCTATGGCTCCCTGTAATGCTAGCCAGTGCTGGTGTGGGTCTCTATGGCTCCCTGTACTGCTAGCCAGTGCTGTTGTGGTTTTCTATGGCTCCCTGTACTGCTAGCCAGTGCTGGTGTGGTTCTCTATGGCCCCCTGTACTGCTAGCCAGTGCTGGTGTGGTTCTCTATGGCTCTCTGTACTGCTAGCCAGTGCTGTTGTGGTTCTCTATGGCCCCCTGTATTGCTAGCCAGTGCTGTTGTGGTTCTCTATGGCCCCCTGTACTGCTAGCCAGTGCTGTTGTGGTTTTCTATGGCCCCCTGTACTGCTAGCCAGTGCTGGTGTGGTTCTCTATGGCTCCTTGTACTGCTAGCCAGTGCTGGTGTGGTTCTCTATGGCTCCCTGTACTGCTAGCCAGTGCTGTTGTGGTTTTCTATGGCTCCCTGTACTGCTAGCCAGTGCTGGTGTGGTTCTCTATGGCTCCCTGTACTGCTAGCCAGTGCTGGTGTGGGTCTCTATGGCTCCCTGTAATGCTAGCCAGTGCTGGTGTGGGTCTCTATGGCTCCCTGTACTGCTAGCCAGTGCTGGTGTGGTTCTCTATGGCTCACTGTACTGCTAGCCAGTGCTGGTGTGGGTCTCTATGGCTCCCTGTACTGCTAGCCAGTGCTGTTGTGGTTTTCTATGGCTCCCTGTACTGCTAGCCAGTGCTGTTGTGGTTTTCTATGGCTCCCTGTACTGCTAGCCAGTGCTGTTGTGGTTTTATATGGCCCCCTGTACTGCTAGCCAGTGCTGTTGTGGTTCTCTATGGCTCCCTGTACTGCTAGCCAGTGCTGTTGTGGGTCTCTATGGCTCCCTGTACTGCTAGCCAGTGCTGGTGTGGTTCTCTATGGCTCCCTGTACTGCTAGCCAGTGCTGGTGTGGTTCTCTATGGCTCCCTGTACTGCTAGCCAGTGCTGTTGTGGTTCTCTATGGCTCCCTGTACTGCTAGCCAGTGCTGTTGTGGGTCTCTATGGCTCCCTGTACTGCTAGCCAGTGCTGGTGTGGGTCTCTATGGCTCCCTGTACTGCTAGCCAGTGCTGGTGTGGTTCTCTATGGCTCCCTGTACTGCTAGCCAGCGCTGGTGTGGTTCTCTATTGCTCCCTGTACTGCTAGCCAGTGCTGGTGTGGGTCTCTATGGCTCCCTGTACTGCTAGCCAGTGCTGTTGTGGGTCTCTATGGCCCCCTGTAGTGCTAGCCAGTGCTGGTGTGGGTCTCTATGGCTCCCTGTACTGCTAGCCAGTGCTGTTGTGGGTCTCTATGGCTCCCTGTACTGTTATCCAGTGCTGTTGTGGGTCTCTATGGCTCCCTGTACTGCTAGCCAGTGCTGGTGTGGGTCTCTATGGCTCCCTGTACTGCTAGCCAGTGCTGTTGTGGTTCTCTATGGCTCTCTGTACTGCTAGCCAGTGCTGTTATGGTTCTCTATGGCTCTCTGTACTGCTAGCCAGTGCTGTTGTGGGTCTCTATGGCTCCCTGTACTGCTAGCCAGTGCTGTTGTGGGTCTCTATGGCTCCCTGTACTGCTAGCCAGTGCTGTTGTGGGTCTCTATGGCCCCCTGTACTGCTAGCCAGTGCTGGTGTGGGTCTCTATGGCTCCCTGTACTGCTAGCCAGTGCTGTTGTGGTTCTCTATGGCTCCCTGTACTGCTACCCAGTGCTGTTGTGGGTCTCTATGGCTCCCTGTACTGCTAGCCAGTGCTGTTGTGGGTCTCTATGGCTCCCTGTACTGCTAGCCAGTGCTGGTGTGGGTCTCTATGGCCCCCTGTACTGCTAGCCAGTGCTGGTGTGGGTCTCTATGGCTCCCTGTACTGCTAGCCAGTGCTGTTGTGGGTCTCTATGGCTCCCTGTACTGCTAGCCAGTGCTGGTGTGGGTCTCTATGGCTCCCTGTACTGCTAGCCAGCGCTGGTGTGGTTCTCTATGGCTCCCTGTACTGCTAGCCAGTGCTGTTGTGGGTCTCTATGGCTCACTGTTTTTCTAGCCTACAAAGCGCAGCGTAACTGCATGAATTTACGCAACGTGCGCACATAGCCTAAGGGCTGGTCGGTGTTTCATGTATAAGCTTGGTTCTAGCACTCAGGACTGTGTATATCAGGGACACAGTATATGAATGACCCTGCATGTGGCCTGTCATTGTCACATCCTGTCCTGTGTTTTATTATATTCTATACCCCATGTACCCTGTGTCTAATAAAACTTTTTATGTGCACTATAGCGTTTATTATCGCTAATTATTGACCATGGGATATACAGATACTTAGGCAAATTTAAAGACTTCTGTTTCTCCTTATTTCTGCAGCACACAACGTAGTCCTGTAATGATAACTACTGCTGATTAAACAGTGATTTTATCAAAACTACACTAAGCAGCCCAGTAAGTGACAACGCTGGAATCAGGATTTCTGCCCCTACATTATGCTGCTCTCAAATTAGGTGGCAAAAACCTGATGACAGACTCATAATTCTCCTCACTAAAGAGTAACCACCCTAAGTAAGCCCAAGGCTGTGCCCAAGAATAAATAACTGCCCATCCCTGAGCTCACTGCACAAAAAGTGACCCCACACCGTGTCACTTATAGTATACAGCCTCCACATTCTCTCCTGTAACATTTCCACTACACTGCCCCCTCAAATGAAACCCCCACTGTCCTCACCACTGAATTATACCCTCCAGACCTTCCTCACTTATGAACTATGACCTCCACTGTCCCCACCTCTCCATGCAGCCCCCACTTCACTGTCCCTCTCACGATGTCCCCTCTCTATAATGAACCTTCTGCTTCGCATTCTGTATACCCAGCCCTTCCAGGCTCCTAACTGAGCGCTCCCCATGCTGCTCCTTCTCCATATCAAGCCCCCTCCATACCAAGCCCACCATGGTTCCCCTTCCATACCGAGCACCCCCCATGCTTTCCCATTCTCCATACCATGCCTCCCATTCTCCATACTGCAACTCCCATTCGCTATACTGTCCACCACCCTCATTTTCCCTCCACCCCCCACCCCCATTTTCCCATTCTGCTCCATCCCCCATGCTGCGCACCCCCATCATGCTCTATCCTCCATGTTGCGCCCCCACATCATGTTCCATCACCCCCATCCTCCATGTTGCGCCCCGATATCATGTTCCATCCCCCATCCTCCATGTTGCGACCCCACATCATGTTCCATCCCCCATCCTCCATGTTGCGACCCCACATCATGCTGCATCCCCCATCCTCCATGTTGCGCCCCCACATCATGTTCCATCCCCCCATCCTCCATGTTGCGCCCCCACATCATGCTGCATCCCCCCCATCCTCCATGTTGCGCCCCCATATCATGTTCCATCCCCCCATCCTCCATATTGCGCCCCCACATCATGTTGCATCCCCCCCATCCTCCATATTGCACCCCCACATCATGTTCCAGCCCCCCATCCTCCATGTTGCGCCCCCATATCATGTTTCATCCCCCCATCCTCCATGTTGCGCCCCCACATCATGCTGCATCCCCCCCATCCTCCATGTTGCGCCCCCATATCATGTTCCATCCCCCCATCCTCCATGTTGCGCCCCCACATCATGCTGCATCCCCCATCCTCCATGTTGCGCCCCCACATCATGCTTCATTCCCCCATCCTCCATGTTGCGCCCCCATATCATGTTCCATCCCCCCCATCCTCCATGTTGCACCCCCACATCATGCTGCATCCCCCCATCCTCCATGTTGCGCCCCATATCATGTTCCATCCCCCCATCCTCCATGTTGCACCCCCATATCATGTTCCATCCCCCCATCCTCCATGTTGCGCCCCCACATCATGCTGCATCCCCCCATCCTCCATGTTGCGCCCCCATATCATGTTCCATCCCCCCATCCTCCATGTTGCGCCCCCACATCATGCTGCATCCCCCCATCCTCCATGTTGCACCCCCATATCATGTTCCATCCCCCCCATCCTCCATGTTGCGCCCCCATATCATGTTCCATCCTTCCCATCCTCCATGTTGCGCCCCCATATCATGTTCCATCCCCCCATCCTCCATGTTGCGCCCCCCCCCTGGGTTGTTTGTTCGGCGCTGTCTTCGGCTGTAAAGCGCTTACCTGCTCCAGGCGGCATCTCCGGCGGCTGCACCTCCCGTTCTCCGCGGTGGTGGTGGCGGTGGCAGGATCATCATCTCACATCTTCCTCGGCGGCGGCTCCATGTCCCGTCCTCCTCTGCGCGGCGCTGCCTCACGCTCCTGTGACCTCTGCACAGTGAGCGCACGGCAGCACATCGGGGCGGGGAGCTGATTACAGCTCCTCTGACCCCGGAAGTGTCGGCACGCTCAGTTTCATTTATATTCGCGTGTTATAGACGCGACTATAAATGACTGCGGCGCCCCCTCCCTCCTCCAAAAAGGCGCCGGATTTAATAAAGAGTTTGGAGGAGGGAGGAAGATTTAAAAAAAATATATTTTTTTTGAAGTTTTGGTTTGGGCGCCGCCCCCCTGGAAGGCGCCGCCCCAGGCACGTGCCTAATGGCAAATACGGCCCTGGGTGTAGGGGCAGCAAACAGGATTAGTGGACTCCCCTTACCCTTTAGTGAGAGGGGCTTAACTAACCACCCACCATGAGGCGGACGCCAGGTACCACTGGCAGGGCAGTGACTGGGACTGTGGCAGCTGACCACCAGGACACGAGACAGACTCCGGTACAGGCGTGTGACTGAGGCAGGCTGGACAGGCGGGTACGGACAGGAATGGTGGACATGGCAGGGTAGAAAGGTATGGGAAGACAGGTGCTAGAGACAGACACAGGGATAACGAGATAGGAGCTCAGGACCTGACAACTACCTAGGTACAGTGCCTACAAGTAGTATTCAACCCCCTGCAGATTTAGCAGGTTTGATAAGATGCAAATAAGTTAGAGCCTGCAAACTTCAAACAAGAGCAGGATTTATTAACAGATGCATAAATCTTACAAACCAACAAGTTATGTTGCTCAGTTAAATTTTAATACATTTTCAACATAAAAGTGTGGGTCAATTATTATTCAACCCCTAGGTTTAATATTTTGTGGAATAACCCTTGTTTGCAATTACAGCTAATAATCGTCTTTTATAAGACCTGATCAGGCCGGCACAGGTCTCTGGAGTTATCTTGGCCCACTCCTCCATGCAGATCTTCTCCAAGTTATCTAGGTTCTTTGGGTGTCTCATGTGGACTTTAATCTTGAGCTCCTTCCACATGTTTTCAATTGGGTTGAGGTCAGGAGACTGACTAGGCCACTGCAACCCCTTGATTTTTTCCCTCTTGAACCAGGCCTTGGTTTTCTTGGCTGTGTGCTTTGGGTCGTTGTCTTGTTGGAAGATGAAATGACGACCCATCTTAAGATCCTTGATGGAGGAGCGGAGGTTCTTGGCCAAAATCTCCAGGTAGGCCGTGCTATCCATCTTCCCATGGATGCGGACCAGATGGCCAGGCCCCTTTGCTGAGAAACAGCCCCACAGCATGATGCTGCCACCACCATGCTTGACTGTAGGGATGGTATTCTTGGGGTCGTATGCAGTGCCATCCAGTCTCCAAACGTCACGTGTGTGGTTGGCACCAAAGATCTCGATCTTGGTCTCATCAGACCAGAGAACCTTGAACCAGTCTGTCTCAGAGTCCTCCAAGTGATCATGAGCAAACTGTAGACGAGCCTTGACATGACGCTTTGAAAGTAAAGGTACCTTACGGGCTCGTCTGGAACGGAGACCATTGCGGTGGAGTACATTACTTATGGTATTGACTGAAACCAATGTCCCCACTGCCATGAGATCTTCCCGGAGCTCCTTCCTTGTTGTCCTTCGGTTAGCCTTGACTCTTCGGACAAGCCTGGCCTCGGCACGGGTGGAAACTTTCAAATGCTGTCCAGGCCGTGGAAGGCTAACAGTAGTTCCATAAGCCTTCCACTTCCGGATGATGCTCCCAACAGTGGAGACAGGTAGGCCCAACTCCTTGGAAAGGGTTTTGTACCCCTTGCCAGCCTTGTGACCCTCCACGATCTTGTCTCTGATGGCCTTGGAATGCTCCTTTGTCTTTCCCATGTTGACCAAGTATGAGTGCTGTTCACAAGTTTGGGGAGGGTCTTAATTAGTCAGAAAAGGCTGGAAAAAGAGATAATTAATCCAAACATGTGAAGCTCATTGTTCTTTGTGCCTGAAATACTTCTTAATACTTTAGGGGAACCAAACAGAATTCTGGTGGATTGAGGGGTTGAATAATAAATGACACTCTGAATAAACTTTTCACAATTTAAAAAAAAAAGAAATAACATTCTTTTTTGCTGCAGTGCATTTCACACTTCCAGGCTGATCTACAGTCCAAATGTCACAATGCCAAGTTAATTCCGAATGTGTAAACCTGCTAAATGTGCAGGGGGTTGAATACTACTTGTAGGCACTGTAGCAGACTGGAGACTGACTGACTGACTAGAGGCATTACACAGACACCTCCCCTAATGGGAGGGTGCCTTAAATACACAGTGCCTCTCAGCCATAGGCTGAGAGGCATTTCCTGGGAATTGCACACCGACCCTTTTAACAGTAGGGCCGGTGTGCACACGCGTATCTTAGGTGCACTCACTGGAGACCTGGGCTGTGTGCACAGACCCCAGGAGAGGAAGGAGACAGCAGCATACATAGATGGCCGGGGAAGAGTGGGGGAGGACAGAAACTGGCCTGGGTGGTGAGTAAGTTGGCGTCTCTGAAGGGATGCTACAATGGTGCATGCAGATTAATGAATTTTGCACAAAATAAAATATGCTCTTTTGCTTTTTTTATGGTACCGTTTTAGAGCAAAAACCATCACGAGTCGACCCTTTAAGATGTCAAACGTTAATATTCAACTGTGCAACCAAATAAAATTAGACAGATTTGTCCAGTATGCTACTAGAGTACAATTAAGCAACCTTTTTGCAACATACCCGTGTTTCCCTGAAAATAAGAAAGCGTCTTATATTATTTTTGCTCAGAAAGTTCTCAGATCTTTGTGTGAGAGCCCATCCACCATCGGCACTTGCCAGCTGTGATTTTATTTTTTTTTGAGCTGGGGGGTGTCGGGTTTCTTTGATAAACACAGTCCTTCTGTATTCTTTAACTTCTAAAGGGGGTGTTAGGCTATGTGCGCACTAGAAAAGTGATTCTTCCCAACAAAATTTCTTGAGAAACTTCTGGGAGTTGAATATTACTGCATCTGCAGTAAAATAACGCACCAAAACCGCAGGAAATAATATATAAATAAAGTATGTTAAAAATAAAAAAAATAAATAAAAATAGATAGATACATAGATAGATAGATAGACAACTTGGCGCCTGCGAACAGGATAGAACTGATCTACCTACCGGTAGAGGTGTGCCTTGCAGGCCCCGCCGGCGGCGTCCGGCCGAAAAATTTGAAGCGCCGCCATCTTTGGCGAGAAGATTTCCCGCTCGAGCGTCTTCCCCGAGCAGGGAAGGCGCGAAAGCGAAGCCCCGACCCCTGAAGAGGGAAGTGCTAAAGAGAACCAAGGGGGGGCGGGTAAAGGCCTGCCTAATGTAGCCAAGGGCATAAGAAGCAGGGACGCCAGGACTCTGCAACATATCCGGTTCCTGGAAGCCTGCCAGCAAGCATGTCTGTCCCGTCCGGTGATGCCGAAATTCCCGAGCCCACGCCAGGAACGGCGGTGTGGGTGGAAGCCCGGACCGCACAAATGTGCTGCCGCCTGCAAACCCAGGTCCGGTTCTTGATGGAGCTCTGGGTGGCCGAGATGGAGGAAGTGGCGGCGGCCATAAGGAGACGCGAGGTGGAGGCAGTGTTGGAGGAGCGGGTAAGCGACCCATGCCCCTGTGTCCGGGAAGGACCGGCCGCTGCGGCTGAGGGGCCCGCTCTGCGCCCGCTCACCCTCCTGTCTCCCCCGCCATCCGTACCGGTTGCTGTTGCCCTTCCACTCGGTCCGCTACCCCCAACATCGGTAGCGGAATCTAACCCGTCCGCCCTAGAGGACCGGCCTGCGGGCGTTAACTGGAGACGGCCCGCACCGATTCCACTGCCGTGGAAGGTCCCTTCGGAGGTGCCCGTCCATGAAGCGAAGCCATCGGCCCCGGAAGTGGCCGCATCCACAGATGACACGGCCCCAGCAGTCCGCCCGGCCGCGGAAGAACCGGCCGCTGCTGGCCCGAAGGCCCAACCGGTGAGACCATCTGTCCCTGAACTCCCTGCCTCGGCTGAGGCTGCGCTTGGTTGTCGCTGCAGGGCAGCACTTCAGGACACGTCACCGCCGGACCCCCCAAAGAGCGTGCTGGTTGTAGCCGGCGTGGGGGAAATCCAGCGGGGCTCGACCCGAGCTCAGGGGTATGCCAACGTCCCGTACTGGGACAAACAGTTGAACCCGTTGGGCCAGGAGATAGCCGCCAGGGAGTGGGAGAGAGCCGACGTGGTGGCCCGTACTATACGGGAGAAGGACCACCTACGGCACGCCACCTTCCGGGTGCGGGGCCCGATCTATGAGGGCAAAGTCAGGAAGTTTGAACCGCGAAGGGGGTTTGGCTTTATCTATGAACCGGGCCTGGAGGCAGAAGTGTTTGTGGCTCGCCGCGACGTGAACTCGCATCTCCCAACGGGCCACCCAGGTCGCGATCTGTTGCCAGGTGACCTGGTGACCTACACCCGACATTGCGGGGAGAGGTGCTGGTATGCCCTAGATGTGAAACAGAGGGAAAGCATCGGTGAGCCGATGCAGCCCCAGCCCCCTCCCCCACCGTGCCGTCCAGATGTCGAGCTAGAAGAGGTCCTTGATAAGTGTGACCTCAAGTAAAGGCAGCGGCCCTTCGTTGCAACAAAGTTGTCCCCTTTGGGACCCTCAGCACCGTGTTTACCGTCAAATCAGCACCAATAATCGAAGTTTCACCTGATCAGCAACCAGTGATTATCCCGGCCGTTGCCGGCAAGTTGTCCCCGGAGGGACTCTCTGTGTTTTACCCCCCCACATGAGAAACTGCTCATGAACATGGCCGAGAACTAGCAGGCCTCCCACGAACTTGTGGGTTTGTAAATAATGTGTGGGCCGGTTTTCCGTTCCATACCGCCTCAGGAGAGGCAGATTGGAGGAAGGGCCCGCAGCAGAGGAGGCTGGGGCCTGGCCACAACCAGGACCGGTGGCCATCCTCCGGGTGGTCAGGGGTCCCCCTGGACGTGGGGTCCCCTGAAGTGACAGCCGGGTGCGAGACACAGTACCCGTTCCTGCTCGGGTAACCTAGATCTGGACTGGGGTAAAAGGGTGCTGCCTGTTTCTTAGGGGCAGCACCAAGGTTTAGGTTATTTGGGTGGGAGAGCGGATGACCACGAATCCATCCGTTTTAATAAAAATATTTGCAACGTTAAAGTACCGTGCCTCCCAAAACGGAAGATTTCTGAAAAAAATGCTTATGTTGGATGTTTATATGTTGTTTATCTTTTGCAGAACAGAAATAAAACCGGTGATGGACCGGCAGCTCGCGGATGGTCTGCATTTTACCAAGGGGGAATGTGACGCCCTGGACTAGCCAGGTAGTCACAGACATACCAACATACAAACCCCCCACCCTAGACAGTTACAACATTCAGACAAAAATCCTTGTTGCCTCCCTCCAGGGCCTGATGTCCACACCAGGTGGGGCGGAGCCAGGCGGTTGGCCCCACCCACCGAGGAGTTCACAGGCCTGGAGGCAGGAAAAGGAGACAGATGAGTTTTGGAGGTGAAAGTGAGAGGAGTAAAACGTCTGCGTGTGCCTGGGTAGGAGCCCAGGCACTGACAGCAAGGTTGGAAGACGGTGGTGGCCGTCTGCAGGAGTGACGTATCTCTGCAGAATGGTAGAACCGGGGTTGGGTGGTGGCCCACCGGTACCGAATCGGGGACCGGACTGAAGTTAAGCACACAGGCAGGGCCATCGGACCTCGACCAGGCTTGGAGCCGCCGACAATAGTCAAATCCGAATGTGACAGGAACCCCAAGGGTTTCCTAACAACCAAGTCCTGATTGAAGGCAACCGTCCGCACCGTGAGGCTATACAGCCACCGCCACCGGCTAGAGATCCAAGGGCCAGTGCCTGCGGGCAAAACAGGCTCCTCCGGCACCTATACGCCGGGGAGCGGACTACCGTTGGGAAGCTAGCGGAGTCAACACAGTACACAAAGGTGCAGGGAAAGACAGCCACCATCACCTGTCCGGGGAGAGACACTGCAGCCGGCTGCGGGACCCATCCATCCAGCCGTTTGGTTTACCAGAGACTTTGTGCATTTGTTGCTGAGTGAGTACACCAGTGCCATCCGGCACCGCGCCTCGCTGTCCCTGCAACCTTGCACCTCACCAACCCTGCCTCCCCGTCACACCACCGGGCCCCGGGACCACCCACCCCTACCCACGGAGGGGGAGAACAACATCCCAGCTGCTCCCTACCATCGCTCCCGGTATCCCCGTCACCAGCAGTGGTGGTGCCCATCTTCACCACAACCCGTGGGTGGCGTCACGGACTAAATACCCAAACAAACCACCCCCTTTTCACTCACGGGCGAGGAGCACCGCTCGAGTCACCGAGCAGCAGCCGCAGCGCCGGACCCGAGCGTTAGCGAGCGCAGTGCCCGCCGCCCACGACAATAGATATATTGATAAATGGATAGATAGATAATGAATAGAAAGATAGAGGGATAGATAAATGGATAGATAGATAGAGGGATAGATAAATGGATAGATAGATACTGCAGATAGAAGGATAGATAGATAGAACTATAGATAGATGGATAGATAATCAATAGATTGATCTGTCCTTTATCAATCAATAGAGTCCCTGTGAGGACACTGCAGTTCTCACAGTCAGTAGTGTGTTCACATTACCGACCGTGGGAAATGACCGGTAATTATCTCTGTAGTCTTGTTACGAGGCTGCATTCTGTACAGTGTCAGTCGCGGCTGGATGCAAGCGTCGTGGGACCTGCGTGGATTACGCTGGAGCTGTGTGTTGGGGGGTTAATAAAGGGGTGAAAGAGGCTGCTTTTTTGTCTTTTATTTAAAATAAAGGATTTTTCAGTGTGTGCTTATTCACTTTACTTACGAGTTAATCATGAAAGCAGTCTCGTAGACGCTGCCATGATTAAGCCTGGACTTAAATGGCAGCGATCCACTGCCATTTAACTCCTTAGTACCTGGATTGCCACCGCATCATGGCAATCTGGAAGAGCCGGGGACACTCCGGGACTGCCGCATAATGTATGCGACAGTCCCGGGGCAGCTCTGGGCTGATATTCTCAGGTGCGGGGCTGGCATTAACCCTGGCCCTCTCCCTCCCCAACCTGTGCATACCGGGCCGCCGCTGTGTGTTTACCTCGGCTGGACGGGAAAAATACAGCGGAGCCCGCATTTATTTTTTTTTTATATGTACGTTTAATTTCTATGTGTATTTTATATGTCTGTGTGTGAGTGTGATGTGATGTGTGTTCTATATGTCTGTGTCTGATATGTGTGTGTTTACTCTCTGCTCCGCTTCCTCTTCCTGTCATAATGACATCACTTCCCTGCAAACCGCAGACAGGCGATGTACATTACCGCAGGTAAACCGCGGCTGTACCGGGGGTATACCGCACATCATTTGCTACCTGCAGTATACCCGCGGTATTTCACAATTATATTAGAGTGAATGGTGTGAAATACCGCAGGTACGTGCGGAAAAGAAGTGACATGCACATTTTCTCAAGAAATTCTGCAGTAAGAATGTTCTTGAGAAAAAAACGCAGTGTGCGCACAACTATTTTTTTTTCCCATAGGTTTTGCTGGGAAATGTCTGCAGAAAGATTACAAACATTTCTCAAGAAATTTCTGCAGCAAAAACGCAGGTAAAACCGCGGGTAAAAATGCAGTGTGCACACAAGGCCTTTCACGCAGCGATATCGCTAGCGATATCGCTGGTGAAAGTAGCGGCCCCCGACGTTTGTGCGCCACGGGCAAATCGCTGCCCATGGTGCACAAAATCGTTCAGAGCCGTCACCCGTACTTACCTGCCTAGCGACGTCGCTGTCTAAGGGGGCGGGTCGTGCGGCATCACAGCGTCGTCACTAAGCGGCCGCCCAATAGAAGCGGAGATGGGGCGGAGATGAGCGGAACAAACATCCCGCCCACCTCCTTCCTTCTTCATTGCCGGCAGCCACAGGTAAGCTGTAGTTTGTCGTTCCCGGGGTGTCACACGTAGCGATGTGTGCCGCCTTGGGAATGACGAATAATCAGCGTCCTCAACAATCAATGATTTTTTGAAAACGAACGACGTGTCAATGATCAACGATAAGGTGAGTATTTTCCATCGTTAATGGTCGTTCCTTGCTGTCACACGCAACGACGTCGCTAACGATGCCGGATGTGCGTCACGGAATCCGTGACCCCGGCGATATATCGTTAGATTCATCGTTGCGTGTAATGGGGCCTTTAGCTGCTTGGACATTTCCTTATGGAGCTGACACTAGGGCTTATTTTTCGAGTAGGGCTTATATTTTAAGCATAGGCCAAAAAATCCTACTGGGGCTTATTTTTGGGGCAGGTCTTATTTTGGAAGAAACAGGGAAAATCGTAATTGATGAATTAGGCTAAAACTTCTGAATACAGAAAACCAGGGCCAAATTGCCGATCAAAGAGAAAACAGACGACACCCAGTAAAGTTAACATAGGATTGTAGACCTTTTATAGCCACTGTAGTACACGTAGAAGATGGTTGTACGCAGGTCAAAACTCAAGTGTGGCCCTTTGACCCTAAGCGCTGCTGCTTGGCGCAGTGATGGACGCAGACACGACAGGGTTAGAGTTAAACAAAATGTTTGACTGTTAAAATCTCTCAATAAGGGCGCCAAATTAATGGTCACACAACAGCATTGAGGCACTGAGCTTGGTGGTTTCACATATTGGAAAGAGTCTCTTATCTCGGTACTTAACCACTATGCAGTTGCATTGAGCATGGCCGTTCCATTTTTGTGAACAGTGTCTGTGATGCTAGTTACTACTTACGGGTAGTATGGACAGAAGAGTAGTCAGGAAAGCCGAGGTCTGGTAACGGGAGGACACATAAGAGCACAAGGAGTAAACGGAGGCATAGTCAGGTTAATATCCGAGGGTCAGAAATCCAGTAGAGCATTTAGTAGGTTCAGGGAGAAAACAGAGACATGGTCAGGAAACGGTCCGAGGTCAGAAGGCAGGAGGTAACGACAAGAACAGGGAGCGGGCAGAGAGGAGTCAAATAACAGTCCAGGGTCACAAAACCAGGATCAGAACACCAACAGAGACACAAGCCAACAGCACAACTACAGAACCAGAGAATACAACTGGGGAGGTTCTGGGCGAGCATGCTTAGTAAGAAGCCTGAGCAATTACCAGGAAGATGGAACACCTGAGTAATCAGCACCAAAAGAAAAATGCTCTGCACAGAGGAATCGTGACAGTCTATAGCATTAATTGCAGTGGTTTTGTCCTTAAGAGCTCACATGGCTCAAACCTTCACATTGTCTTGGGCCACAGCTTCTCCATTGTATCAGTCCCAATAGACACCGAGTGTTACATGCCACAGTCTCTACAATCAGGCCACAGTCTCATGGCAAGCACAGTTAGTTGCTTGTCACTTTAGTGTGTCTCATTCAGTATAAGCCCTAAGCCAATAAATTGTATCAGGGTTTCCTCCACTTCAGAAGTCACCAACAAATTGTCACCAAGGAGTAATCCTTGAAGGAGTTGTATGCTACTTTTACATTGATGGCCTAGCCTTAGTGGCACTTTTCACACTACGAGATCGCAGGTGCGATGTCGGTGGGGTCAAATTGAAAGTGACGTCCATCCTGCGTCGCAGGCGATATCTTAGTGTGTAAATCCTTTTTGATACGATTAACGAGCGCAAAATCGTCGTAATCTTATCGTCGGTGTAGTGTTGGTCATTTCCATAATTTGGAAATGACCGATGTTACGATGTTTTTCCTCGTTCCAGCGCCATCACACATCGTTCTGTGTGAAGCCGCAGGAGTGAGGAACATCTCCTACCTGCGTCCTGCGGCTCACGCCGGCTATATGGAAGGAAGGAGGTGGGCGGGATGTTTACGTTCATCGGCTTGCGATGTCGTATTGTGCAAAGTGCCCCTTAGGCTAGACTATCAATGTAAAAGTAGTGGGCAACTCCTTCAATGACAATTTGGTGACAATTTGTTGGTAACTTCTGAAGTGGAGGAAACCTTGATAAAATGTATTCCTGACCGATATCTTGAGATGTTGCTTCAGTATTGCCACATAATCTTCTTTCCTCATGATGCCATCTATTTTGTGAAGAGCACCTGTCCCTCCTGCAGCAAAACAACCTTGTAACATGATGCTGCCGCCCCCACAGTGTTTCACAGTTGGGATGATGTTCTTAGGATTCAAAGCTTCTCCCTTTTTCCTCCAAACGTAACAATGGTCATTATGGCCAAACAGTTAAATTTTGGTTTCGTCAGACAGGACATGTCTCCAAAAATTAAGGTCTTTGTTCCTGTATGCATTTACAAACATTAATCTGGTTTTTTTTTCTGTTTCTTTTTGAGTAATGGCTTCTTCCTGGCAGAGCGGCCTTTCAGCCCATGTTGATACAGTACTCGTCTCAGTGTGGATAATGACACAGTCTTACCAGCTTCCACCAGCATCTTCACAAGGTCTTTTGCTTTTGTTCTTGGGTTGATCTGCACAAGTCTGACCAAAGCACGTTCATCTCTGGTACACAGAACCCGTCTCCTTCCTGAGCCATATGATGACTGCACATTCCCATCTTGTTTGTACTTGCGTATAGTTGTTTGTACAGATGAACGAGGTATCTGGAAATTGCATCCAAGGATGAACCAGACTTGTGCAAGTCGACAATACTCTTCCTGAGATCTTGGCTGATTTCTTTTGACTTTCCCATGTTGCTACACAAAGCCGTGTGTTTCAGCTGTGCATTAAAATACATCCACAGGTGTGTCTCTAATTGTTGCCAATAAACCTATCAGAAGCTTCCAAAGACATGACATCATCATATGGGCTGTCCCATATTGTTTAAAGGCATAGTACTCTTAGGCGGGCTTTGCACGTTGCGACATCGCAAGCCGATGCTGCGATGTCGCACGCAGTTGTCGCGGGCGGGGAGGAGGGTGTCAGCACACCGCGCTCACCCCCTCTGCTCGGGTCCGGCAGCTGCTCAGTGGTGGCTCGAGCTGTGGGCCGGATCCCAGGGTTTTTCGAGCGACACTCCTCGCCCGTGAGTGAAAGGGGATTGTGGCTGGGTGTGGGGATTGTTATAGTTCGTGACGCCACCCACAGTTGTGGTGATTGCACCACTGCTGCTCTGGATGGGGATCCCGGGGATGGTGATGGGGAGCAGCCAGGTGTTGTGTTGCCCCTCCGTGGGTAGGGGTTGGTGATCCCGGGGCCCGGTGATGGGTTGTGAGGTGCGGGGCCTGGTGGGCGCAGGGACGCGGGGGCAGCGCTGTGCCTTGCGGCACTGTGGTACTCACTCAGCCTGAGACACGGACACAGTTTGTACGGTAAACCAAACGGCTGGTAGGACGGTCCCACAGACGGCTGCACCTGCACTCCCGGTAGGTGACGGTGATGTCCCTCTTCCTTGCACCTATGTTTGACTGATGGTAGCGGTGGATTCCCTCCGGTTACCCGCTCCCCGACTGCAATCTGGGCCGGAGGAGCTCTACACTTTGCCCGCAGGCGCTGGCCATGAGAAACTGGTGCCTTGGCTGGTGGCGGTGTCTCTCTGCTTCAGGTTGGGCTGTTGCCTTCAATCGGGACTTGGTTGTTGGGGGATCTACGTCCCCTTCACTGATGGATTCGGCAAATTTGGCGACTCCAAGCCTTGCCAGGGTCCGAGAGGCCCCTGCCCTGGTGCTGACTGTCCTTCGGAACACTGATCCAGACCACCGGGCACACAGCCAACGGGGTCCTTCCAGGAACTTCCAAACGGTCCCCCTCCAGACAGTCACCGCCGTCGCTGACCTTGCTGTTCTGGCCCTACACAAAGCTGGGCCCTCAGGCTTTGCACACTCACTTTCACTTCTCTGTTGTTTACTCAAGCTCGTCCCTGAGCTGACTGTACTCTTGCCCTGCCCGGGCTAATCTGCCTGGTTTCTCCCGCCTCCAGAACTGTGATCTCCTTGGTGGGCGGAGCCAACCGCCTGGCCCACCCCCTGGTGTGAATCATCAGCCTCTGGAGGAAGGCAACAAGGATTTCTGGTTAGCTGTGATGTGCCTACCTGGAGTGTGGGGTGTGGTGGTGTTGTGACCTGTGACCCCTGGCTTGCCCAGGGCGACACATTCCTCCTTAGCAAAATGCAGACCGTCCGCGGGCTGCCGTCCTACACCGGTTTTATTTTTCTGAAAAAGGGGTAACAAGGTTAAGCAAACAATAATAACATTTTTAATAACTTCTTCCCAAGACGGGAGGCACATTTACTTTTAACGTTGCAACGGTTTACGGTTACGGTTTCCGCTCTCTCCCACCCAAGTAACCTGGCCCTGATGCTGCCCCTAAAACCCAGGCAGCACCCCTTGACCCACAGTCCAGCACACGGTACCCGAGCGGGATCTGTCCTTCCCTCCAGAGGGTAGCCACCGGTTCCTTTGGCGGCTGGGCCCTGGCCTGCTCTGCTCAGGGCCCTCCCTCCAACCTGCCTCTCCGGAGGCGGCACTGCGGAAAACGGTAACGGTAACCAACATATTTACAAGCCACTAACGTCTGTGGTTGCCCTGCAAGTTCACGGGCTTGTCCATGGATAGTTCCCATGCATTTTTAAACGGTCCCCACGGGGACAACGGTGCCGGCTCCAGCCGGTTGCAAATCACAGCAAATCAGGTAACGTACTCGGTATAATCATTTTCTTCATTTTTCAAAACTTTTCAAACTTTTTCAAACAGGTGGTCCCAACGGGGACTGTGCAACGGCACTCCGCTGCCTTTTGCGGCTTAACAGTCCATTCTCACTCGTGGGGCTCTAGTGCCACCTTCACACGGTGCACCGCTCTGGACCCCGATGGTAGCTCGCTGCAGGCGATCTTCTTCCATATTCATGCGGGCATGCACATCCGCTCTACACCCCTCTCGGGCATCGATCTCCCTGCTCAGCTGCTGTTGCCACCGCTCCCAGCCGGGAGCACTTTCTGTTTGCTCCGGTTCAGCGTGTGCGGGGGACGGACCCAGCCAGAGTCCCTCCGTGTCGGCTACGACCGGCACCTTCAGTAATGAGGGACCCCGCTGTGACATGGCCTCCTCTGCCTCCTGGCAGCTGCATCCCCGCCGTGCCTCCGGTGCATCTTTGCTGACGGGCTCAGCCTTTGGCTTCTTCCCTAGAAGCGGTTCAGGGTGGTCATGAGTTTCTGCTGCAGGTCGGTCCGCCGGGGCGGATTGGCAGGGTACCGCTACCGGTGGTGGTGGTAGCGGGCCTAGTGGTGGGGGCAGCAGCAGCTAACGCGGGTAGCGGGAGAGGCAGCAGGGTGAACGGGTGTAGGCCGGGCCCCTCAGCCGCAGCGGCCGATCCCTCGGGAATACAGGGACGTGGGTCTCTTACCCGTTCCTCCAAATCTTCCTCCACCTCGCATCTCCACATAGCAGCCACCACTTCCACCATGTCGGCCTCCCACTCCTCCAGGAGGAGCTGCATGCGGACCTGCAGACGGCTGCTTAGTTGGGCGGTCCGGACTTCCACCCACGCCGCCATGCCGGGCGCGGGGACCACGGTGTTGTTGGTCGGACTCAGCATCTTTAGCAGCGGCCTCTTCCAGGAACCAATAAATGGCCGCAGGGTCCTGGCGTCCCTGCTTCCACAGCCGCGCTCACATGCGGCCAGCCGCCATCGCATCCCCCTTAGCTCTTTCCGGCCCCTCCTCTCTCGGGGCGGGATTTTGGCCTTCGCGCCTCTACTGCTCGAGAAGACGCTCGAGCGGGAACTTTTCGCGCCAAAGATGGCGGCTTCTGAAATTTTTCTGCCGGATACCTCCGGCGGTAACAAGGCGCACCTTAACCAGACGGCAGAGCGGTAAGATCCTGTTCGTGACGCCAAGTTGTCGCGGGCGGGGAGGAGGGTGTCAGCACACCGTGCTCACCCCCTCTGCTCGGGTCCGGCAGCTGCTCAGTGGTGGCTCGAGCTGTGGGCCGGATCCCGGGGTTTTTCGAGCGACACTCCTCGCCCGTGAGTGAAAGGGGATTGTGGCTGGGTGTGGGGATTGTTATAGTTCGTGACGCCACCCACGGTTGTGGTGATTGCACCACCGCTGCTCTGGATGGGGATCCCGGGGATGGTGATGGGGAGCAGCCAGGTGTTGTGTTGCCCCTCCGTGGGTAGGGGTTGGTGATCCCGGGGCCCGGTGATGGGTTGTGAGGTGCGGGGCCTGGTGGGCGCAGGGACGCGGGGGCAGCGCTGTGCCTTGCGGCACTGTGGTACTCACTCAGCCTGAGACACGGACACAGTTTGTACGGTAAACCAAACGGCTGGTAGGACGGTCCCACAGACGGCTGCACCTGCACTCCCGGTAGGTGACGGTGATGTCCCTCTTCCTTGCACCTATGTTTGACTGATGGTAGCGGTGGATTCCCTCCGGTTACCCGCTCCCCGACTGCAATCTGGGCCGGAGGAGCTCTACACTTTGCCCGCAGGCGCTGGCCATGAGAAACTGGTGCCTTGGCGGTGGCGGTGTCTCTCTGCTTCAGGTTGGGCTGTTGCCTTCAATCGGGACTTGGTTGTTGGGGGATCTACGTCCCCTTGACTGACGGATTCGGCAAATTTGGCGACTCCAAGCCTTGCCAGGGTCCGAGAGGCCCCTGCCCTGGTGCTGACTGTCCTTCGGAACACTGATCCAGACCACCGGGCACACAGCCAACGGGGTCCTTCCAGGAACTTCCAAACGGTCCCCCTCCAGACAGTCACCGCCGTCGCTGACCTTGCTGTTCTGGCCCTACACAAAGCTGGGCCCTCAGGCTTTGCACACTCACTTTCACTTCTCTGTTGTTTACTCAAGCTTGTCCCTGAGCTGACTGTACTCTTGCCCTGCCCGGGCTAATCTGCCTGGTTTCTCCCGCCTCCAGAACTGTGATCTCCTTGGTGGGCGGAGCCAACCGCCTGGCCCACCCCCTGGTGTGAATCATCAGCCTTTGGAGGAAGGCAACAAGGATTTCTGGTTAGCTGTGATGTGCCTACCTGGGGTGTGGTGGTGTTGTGACCTGTGACCCCTGGCTTGCCCAGGGCGACACACGATAGTACCCGCCCCCGTCGCAGGTACGATATCTTGTGATAGCTGGCGTAGCGAACATTATCGCTATGCCAACTTCACATGCACTCACCTGCCCTGCGACCGTCGCTCTGGCCGGCGACCCGCCTCCTTATTAAGGGGCGGGTCGTGCGGCGTCATAGTGACGTCACATGGCAGGCGGCCAATAGCGGCGGAGGGCCGGAGATGAGCAGGATTTAAACATCCCGCCCACCTCCTTCCTTCCGCATAGCCGGCATGAGCCGCAGGAGGCAGGTAGGTGATGTTCCTCGCTCCTGCGGCTTCATACACAGCGATGTGTGCTGCCGCAGGAACGAGGAACTACATCGTACCTGTCGTGGCGCCGGCATTATGGAAATGTCGGAGCCTGCACCGATGATACGATAACGACGCTTTTGCGATCGTTCATCGTATCATCTATGATTTACATACTACGATGTCGCATGCGATGCCGGATGTGCGTCACTTTCGATTTGACCCCACCGACATTGCACGTGCGATGTTGCAACATGCGAAGCCGCCCTTACTGTATGGAAACTTTTGACTTTGCAGAAAGTAGTAAAAATACCTTAAAACATTCTCTCTCTCATTATTCTGGAATTTGGCAAATATAAATAATTTTGGTTCCTAATTGACCTTAACGGGAAAGGATTATTCTGATTTTATGTCAGATAGTGAGAAAAACCTGCAGATGTGTCTGTATAAAGAGTGGAGGGAAAAACATGGAGATGTGTCTTATTAAATAGTGGATGTAAACTGCTGGTTTCAACTGTACATCAAGGCACAGTGCCTTCATCAAATACATTTACATACATTTTCGGTGATAAAAAAGGTTATATAGCATATAATTCACACAGGGCCTCTCTCACTATATAAGGGCTGGTAGTGGGCAGTTCTTGCAAGGTGCTTTGTTACAAATATGTCCAGTACCCTTATTGCTTAGAGTACATATGAAGGGCAGTACAATACATGTAGTACAAGCAAATAGACAGAGGGCAGTACAGTACATGGAGTACAGGTAGAGGGCAGTACAGTACATGCAGTACAGGTAGAGGGCAGTACATACAGTACAGGTAGAGGGCAGTACAGTACATGCAGTACAGGTAGAGGGCAGTACAGTACATGCAGTACAGGTAGAGGGCAGTACAGTACATGGAGTACAGGTAGAGGGCAGTACAGTACATGGAGTACAGGTAGAGGGCAGTACAGTACATGGAGTACAGGTAGAGGGCAGTACAGTACATGGAGTACAGGTAGAGGGCAGTACAGTACATACAGTACAGGTAGAGGGCAGTACAGTACATGGAGTACAGGTAAAGGGCAGTACAGTACATGGAGTACAGGTAAAGGGCAGTACAGTACATGGAGTACAGGTAGAGGGCAGTACAGTACATGCAGTACAGGTAGAGGGCAGTACAGTACATGGAGTACAGGTAAAGGGCAGTACAGTACATGGAGTACAGGTAGAGGGCAGTACAGTACATGCAGTACAGGTAGAGGGCAGTACAGTACATGCAGTACAGGTTTAGGGCAGTACAGTACATGGAGTACAGGTAGAGGGCAGTACAGTACATGCAGTACAGGTAGAGGGCAGTACAGTACATGGAGTACAGGTAAAGGGCAGTACAGTACATGGAGTACAGGTAGAGGGCAGTACAGTACATGGAGTACAGGTAGAGGGCAATGCAGTACATGCAGTACAGGTAGAGGGCAGTACATACAGTACAGGTAGAGGGCAGTGCAGTACATGCAGTACAGGTAGAGGGCAGTGCAGTACATGGAGTACAGGTAGAGGGCAGTGCAGTACATGGAGTACAGGTGGAGGGCAGTGCAGTGCATGCAGTACAGGTGGAGGGCAGTACAGTACATGGAGTACAGGTAGAGGGCAGTGCAGTACATGCAGTGCAGGTAGAGGGCAGTACAGGACATGCAGTACAGGTGGAGGGCAGTACAGTACATGCAGTGCAGGTAGAGGGCAGTACAGGACATGCAGTACAGGTAGAGGGCAGTGCAGTACATACAGTACAGGTGGAGGGCAGTGCAGTACACACAGTACAGGTGGAGGGCAGTGCAGGACATGCAGTACAGGTAGAGGGCAGTACAGGACATGCAGTACAGGTAGAGGGCAGTACAGGACATGGAGTACAGGTAGAGGGCAGTACAGTACATGGAGTACAGGTAGAGGGCAGTACAGTACATGCAATAAAGGTAGAGGGCAGTACAGTACATCCAGTACAGGTAGAGGGCAGTACATCCAGTACAGGTAGAGGGTAGTGCAGTACATGCAGTACAGGTAGAGGGCAGTACAGTACATGCAGTACAGGTAGAGGGCAGTGCAGTACATGCAGTACAGGTAGAGGGCAGTGCAGTACATGCAGTACAGGTAGAGGGCAGTACAGTACATGGAGTACAGGTAGAGGGCAGTACAGTACATCCAGTACAGGTAGAGGGCAGTACATCCAGTACAGGTAGAGGGCAGAGCAGTACATGCAGTACAGGTAGAGGGCGTACAGTACATGCAGTACAGGTAGAGGGCAGTACAGGACATGCAGTACAGGTAGAGGGCAGTGCAGTACATGCAGTACAGGTATAGGGCAGTGCAGTACATGCAGTACAGGTAGAGGGCAGTACACTACATCCAGTACAGGTAGAGGGCCGTACAGTACATCCAGTACAGGTAGAGGGCAGTACAGTACATCCAGTACAGGTAGAGGGCAGTACAGTACATCCAGTACAGGTAGAGGGCAGTACAGTACATGCAGTGCAGGTAGAGGGCAGTACAGTACATGCAGTACAGGTAGAGGGCAGTGCAGTACATGCAGTACAGGTAGAGGGCAGTGCAGTACATGCAGTACAGGTAGAGGGCAGTGCAGTACATGCAGTACAGGTAGAGGGCAGTGCAGTACATGCAGTACAGGTAGAGGGCAGTACACTACATGCAGTGCAGGTAGAGGGCAGTACAGTACATGCAGTGCAGGTAGAGGGCAGTACAGTACATGCAGTACAGGTAGAGGGCAGTACAGTACATGCAGTACAGGTAGAGGGCAGTACACTACATGCAGTACAGGCAGAGGGCAGTACAGTACATGCAGTACAGGTAGAGGGCAGTACAGTACATGCAGTACAGGCAGAGGGCAGTACAGTACATGGAGTACAGGTAGAGGGCAGTACAGTACATCCAGTACAGGTAGAGGGCAGTACAGTACATGGAGTACAGGTAGAGGGCAGTACAGTACATACAGTACAGGTAGAGGGCAGTACAGTACATGGAGTACAGGTAGAGGGCAGTACAGTATATGCAGTACAGGTAGAGGGCAGTATAGTACATGGAGCACAGGTAGAGGGCAGTACAGTACATGCAGTAAAGGTAGAGGGCAGTACAGTACATGCAGTACAGGTAGAGGGCAGTATAGTACATGGAGCACAGGTAGAGGGCAGTACAGTACATCCAGTACAGGTAGAGGGCAGTACAGTACATGGAGTACAGGTAGAGGGCAGTACAGTACATCCAGTACAGGTAGAGGGCAGTACATCCAATACAGTACATGCAGTACAGGTAGAGGGCAGTACAGTGCATGCAGTACAGGTAGAGGGCAGTACAGTACATGGAGTACAGGTAGAGGGCAGTGCAGTACATACAGTACAGGTAGAGGGCAGTACAGTACATGGAGTACAGGTAGAGGGCAGTACAGTATATGCAGTACAGGTAGAGGGCAGTACAGTGCATACAGTACAGGTAGAGTGCAGTACAGTACATAGAGTACAGGTAGAGGGCAGTACATCCAGTACAGGTAGAGGGCAGTGCAGTACATGCAGTACAGGTAGAGGGCAGTACAGTACATGCAGTACAGGTAGAGGGCAGTGCAGTACATGCAGTACAGGTAGAGGGCAGTACAGTACATCCAGTACAGGTAGAGGGCAGTACATACAGTACAGGTAGAGGGCAGTACAGTACATGCAGTACAGGTAGAGGGCAGTACAGTACATGGAGTACAGGTAGAGGGCAGTGCAGTACATGGAGTACAGGTAGAGGGCAGTACAGTACATGGAGTACAGGTAGAGGGCAGTACAGTACATGCAGTACAGGTAGAGGGCAGTACAGTACATGGAGTACAGGTAGAGGGCAGTACAGTACATGCAGTACAGGTAGAGGGCAGTACAGTACATGCAGTACAGGTAGAGGGCAGTACAGTACATGCAGTACAGGTAGAGGGCAGTTCAGTACATGGAGTACAGGTAGAGGGCAGTGCAGTACATGGAGTACAGGTGGAGGGCAGTGCAGTGCATGCAGTACAGGTGGAGGGCAGTACAGTACATGCAGTGCAGGTAGAGGGCAGTACAGGACATGCAGTACAGGTGGAGGGCAGTGCAGTACACACAGTACAGGTGGAGGGCAGTGCAGGACATGCAGTACAGGTAGAGGGCAGTACAGGACATGCAGTACAGGTAGAGGGCAGTACAGGACATGGAGTACAGGTAGAGGGCAGTACAGTACATGGAGTACAGGTAGAGGGCAGTACAGTACATGGAGTACAGGTAGAGGGCAGTACAGTACATGCAGTACAGGTAGAGGGCAGTAAAGTACATCCAGTACAGGTAGAGGGCAGTACATCCAGTACAGGTAGAGGGTAGTGCAGTACATGCAGTACAGGTAGAGGGCAGTACAGTACATGCAGTACAGGTAGAGGGCAGTGCAGTACATGCAGTACAGGTAGAGGGCAGTGCAGTACATGCAGTACAGGTAGAGGGCAGTACAGTACATGGAGTACAGGTAGAGGGCAGTACAGTACATCCAGTACAGGTAGAGGGCAGTACATCCAGTACAGGTAGAGGGCAGTGCAGTACATGCAGTACAGGTAGAGGGCGTACAGTACATGCAGTACAGGTAGAGGACAGTACAGGACATGCAGTACAGGTAGAGGGCAGTGCAGTACATGCAGTACAGGTATAGGGCAGTGCAGTACATGCAGTACAGGTAGAGGGCAGTACACTACATCCAGTACAGGTAGAGGGCAGTACATACAGTACAGGTAGAGGGCAGTACAGTACATGCAGTACAGGTAGAGGGCAGTACAGTACATGGAGTACAGGTAGAGGGCAGTGCAGTACATGGAGTACAGGTAGAGGGCAGTACAGTACATGGAGTACAGGTAGAGGGCAGTACAGTACATGGAGTACAGGTAGAGGGCAGTACAGTACATGCAGTACAGGTAGAGGGCAGTACAGTACATGCAGTACAGGTAGAGGGCAGTGCAGTACATGCAGTACAGGTAGAGGGCAGTGCAGTACATGGAGTACAGGTAAAGGGCAGTGCAGTACATGGAGTACAGGTGGAGGGCAGTGCAGTGCATGCAGTACAGGTGGAGGGCAGTACAGTACATGCAGTGCAGGTAGAGGGCAGTACAGGACATGCAGTACAGGTGGAGGGCAGTGCAGTACACACAGTACAGGTGGAGGGCAGTGCAGGACACGCAGTACAGGTAGAGGGCAGTACAGGACATGCAGTACAGGTAGAGGGCAGTACAGGACATGGAGTACAGGTAGAGGGCAGTACAGTACATGGAGTACAGGTAGAGGGCAGTACAGTACATGGAGTACAGGTAGAGGGCAGTACAGTACATGCAGTACAGGTAGAGGGCAGTAAAGTACATCCAGTACAGGTAGAGGGCAGTACATCCAGTACAGGTAGAGGGTAGTGCAGTACATGCAGTACAGGTAGAGGGCAGTACAGTACATGCAGTACAGGTAGAGGGCAGTGCAGTACATGCAGTACAGGTAGAGGGCAGTGCAGTACATGCAGTACAGGTAGAGGGCAGTACAGTACATGGAGTACAGGTAGAGGGCAGTACAGTACATCCAGTACAGGTAGAGGGCAGTACATCCAGTACAGGTAGAGGGCAGTGCAGTACATGCAGTACAGGTAGAGGGCGTACAGTACATGCAGTACAGGTAGAGGGCAGTACAGGACATGCAGTACAGGTAGAGGGCAGTGCAGTACATGCAGTACAGGTATAGGGCAGTGCAGTACATGCAGTACAGGTAGAGGGCAGTACACTACATCCAGTACAGGTAGAGGGCAGTACAGTACATCCAGTACAGGTAGAGGGCAGTACAGTACATCCAGTACAGGTAGAGGGCAGTACAGTGCATGGAGTACAGGTAAAGGGCAGTACAGTACATGCAGTACAGGTAGAGGGCAGTACAGTACATCCAGTACAGGTAGAGGGCAGTACAGTACATGCAGTGCAGGTAGAGGGCAGTACAGTACATGCAGTACAGGTAGAGGGCAGTGCAGTACATGCAGTACAGGTAGAGGGCAGTGCAGTACATGCAGTACAGGTAGAGGGCAGTGCAGTACATGCAGTACAGGTAGAGGGCAGTGCAGTACATGCAGTACAGGTAGAGGGCAGTACACTACATCCAGTGCAGGTAGAGGGCAGTACAGTACATGCAGTGCAGGTAGAGGGCAGTACAGTACATGCAGTACAGGTAGAGGGCAGTACAGTACATGCAGTACAGGTAGAGGGCAGTACACTACATCCAGTACAGGTAGAGGGCAGTACAGTACATGCAGTACAGGCAGAGGGCAGTACAGTACATGCAGTACAGGTAGAGGGCAGTACAGTACATGCAGTACAGGTAGAGGGCAGTACAGTACATGGAGTACAGGTAGAGGGCAGTACAGTACATGCAGTACAGGCAGAGGGCAGTACAGTACATGCAGTACAGGCAGAGGGCAGTACAGTACATGCAGTACAGGTAGAGGGCAGTACAGTACATCCAGTACAGGTAGAGGGCAGTACAGTACATGGAGTACAGGTAGAGGGCAGTACAGTACATACAGTACAGGTAGAGGGCAGTACAGTACATGGAGTACAGGTAGAGGGCAGTACAGTACATACAGTACAGGTAGAGGGCAGTAAAGTACATGGAGTACAGGTAGAGGGCAGTACAGTACATACAGTACAGGTAGAGGGCAGTACAGTACATGCAGTACAGGCAGAGGGCAGTACAGTACATGGAGTACAGGTAGAGGGCAGTACAGTACATCCAGTACAGGTAGAGGGCAGTACATCCAATACAGTACATGCAGTACAGGTAGAGGGCAGTACAGTGCATGCAGTACAGGTAGAGGGCAGTACAGTACATGCAGTACAGGTAGAGGGCAGTACAGTACATGCAGTACAGGTAGAGGGAAGTACAGTACATGCAGTACAGGTAGAGGGCAGTACAGTACATGCAGTACAGGTAGAGGGCAGTACAGTACATGCAGTACAGGTAGAGGGCAGTATAGTACATGGAGCACAGGTAGAGGGCAGTACAGTACATCCAGTACAGGTAGAGGGCAGTACAGTACATGGAGTACAGGTAGAGGGCAGTACAGTACATCCAGTACAGGTAGAGGGCAGTACATCCAATACAGTACATGCAGTACAGGTAGAGGGCAGTACAGTGCATGCTGTACAGGTAGAGGGAAGTACAGTACATGCAGTACAGGTAGAGGGCAGTGCAGTACATACAGTACAGGTAGAGGGCAGTACAGTACATGGAGTACAGGTAGAGGGCAGTACAGTATATGCAGTACAGGTAGAGGGCAGTACAGTACATGCAGTACAGGTAGAGGGCAGTACAGTGCATACAGTACAGGTAGAGTGCAGTACAGTACATCCAGTACAGTACATGCAGTACAGGTAGAGGGCAGTACAGTACATAGAGTACAGGTAGAGGGCAGTACAGTACATGCAGTACAGGTAGTGGGCAGTACAGTACATGCAGTACAGGTAGAGGGCAGTGCAGTACATGCAGTACAGGTAGAGAGCAGTACATCCAGTACAGGTAGAGGGCAGTACAGGACATGCAGTACAGGTAGAGGGCAGTACAGTACATGGAGTACAGGTAGAGGGCAGTGCAGTACATGCAGTACATGCAGTACAGGTAGAGGGCAGTACAGTACATGCAGTACAGGTAGAGGGCAGTGCAGTACATGCAGTACAGGTAGAGAGCAGTACATCCAGTACAGGTAGAGGGCAGTACAGGACATGCAGTACAGGTAGAGGGCAGTACAGTACATGGAGTACAGGTAGAGGGCAGTACAGTACATACAGTACAGGTAGAGGGCAGTATAGTACATGGAGCACAGGTAGAGGGCAGTACAGTACATCCAGTACAGGTAGAGGGCAGTACATCCAATACAGTACATGCAGTACAGGTAGAGGGCAGTACAGTGCATGCTGTACAGGTAGAGGGCAGTACAGTACATGGAGTACAGGTAGAGGGCAGTACAGTATATGCAGTACAGGTAGAGGGCAGTATAGTACATGGAGCACAGGTAGAGGGCAGTACAGTACATGCAGTACAGGTAGAGGGCAGTACAGTACATACAGTACAGGTAGAGGGCAGTATAGTACATGGAGCACAGGTAGAGGGCAGTACAGTACATCCAGTACAGGTAGAGGGCAGTACAGTACATGGAGTACAGGTAGAGGGCAGTACAGTACATCCAGTACAGGTAGAGGGCAGTACATCCAATACAGTACATGCAGTACAGGTAGAGGGCAGTACAGTGCATGCAGTACAGGTAGAGGGCAGTACAGTACATGGAGTACAGGTAGAGGGCAGTGCAGTACATACAGTACAGGTAGAGGGCAGTACAGTACATGGAGTACACGTAGAGGGCAGTACAGTATATGCAGTACAGGTAGAGGGCAGTACAGTGCATACAGTACAGGTAGAGTGCAGTACAGTACATAGAGTACAGGTAGAGGGCAGTACATCCAGTACAGGTAGAGGGCAGTGCAGTACATGCAGTACAGGTAGAGGGCAGTACAGTACATGCAGTACAGGTAGAGGGCAGTACAGTACATGCAGTACAGGTAGAGGGCAGTGCAGTACATGCAGTACAGGTAGAGGGCAGTACATCCAGTACAGGTAGAGGGCAGTACAGGACATGCAGTACAGGTAGAGGGCAGTACAGTACATACAGTACAGGTAGAGGGCAGTGCAGTACATGCAGTACAGATAGAGGGCAGTACAGTACATCCAGTACAGGTAGAGGGCAGTACATACAGTACAGGTAGAGGGCAGTACAGTACATGCAGTACAGGTAGAGGGCAGTACAGTACATGGAGTACAGGTAGAGGGCAGTGCAGTACATGGAGTACAGGTAGAGGGCAGTACAGTACATGGAGTACAGGTAGAGGGCAGTACAGTACATGGAGTACAGGTAGAGGGCAGTACAGTACATGCAGTACAGGTAGAGGGCAGTACAGTACATGCAGTACAGGTAGAGGGCAGTACAGTACATGCAGTACAGGTAGAGGGCAGTTCAGTACATGGAGTACAGGTAGAGGGCAGTGCAGTACATGGAGTACAGGTGGAGGGCAGTGCAGTGCATGCAGTACAGGTGGAGGGCAGTACAGTACATGCAGTGCAGGTAGAGGGCAGTACAGGACATGCAGTACAGGTGGAGGGCAGTGCAGTACACACAGTACAGGTGGAGGGCAGTGCAGGACATGCAGTACAGGTAGAGGGCAGTACAGGACATGCAGTACAGGTAGAGGGCAGTACAGGACATGGAGTACAGGTAGAGGGCAGTACAGTACATGGAGTACAGGTAGAGGGCAGTACAGTACATGGAGTACAGGTAGAGGGCAGTACAGTACATGCAGTACAGGTAGAGGGCAGTAAAGTACATCCAGTACAGGTAGAGGGCAGTACATCCAGTACAGGTAGAGGGTAGTGCAGTACATGCAGTACAGGTAGAGGGCAGTACAGTACATGCAGTACAGGTAGAGGGCAGTGCAGTACATGCAGTACAGGTAGAGGGCAGTGCAGTACATGCAGTACAGGTAGAGGGCAGTACAGTACATGGAGTACAGGTAGAGGGCAATACAGTACATCCAGTACAGGTAGAGGGCAGTACATCCAGTACAGGTAGAGGGCAGTGCAGTACATGCAGTACAGGTAGAGGGCGTACAGTACATGCAGTACAGGTAGAGGGCAGTACAGGACATGCAGTACAGGTAGAGGGCAGTGCAGTACATGCAGTACAGGTATAGGGCAGTGCAGTACATGCAGTACAGGTAGAGGGCAGTACACTACATCCAGTACAGGTAGAGGGCAGTACATACAGTACAGGTAGAGGGCAGTACAGTACATGCAGTACAGGTAGAGGGCAGTACAGTACATGGAGTACAGGTAGAGGGCAGTGCAGTACATGGAGTACAGGTAGAGGGCAGTACAGTACATGGAGTACAGGTAGAGGGCAGTACAGTACATGGAGTACAGGTAGAGGGCAGTACAGTACATGCAGTACAGGTAGAGGGCAGTACAGTACATGCAGTACAGGTAGAGGGCAGTGCAGTACATGCAGTACAGGTAGAGGGCAGTGCAGTACATGGAGTACAGGTAGAGGGCAGTGCAGTACATGGAGTACAGGTGGAGGGCAGTGCAGTGCATGCAGTACAGGTGGAGGGCAGTACAGTACATGCAGTGCAGGTAGAGGGCAGTACAGGACATGCAGTACAGGTGGAGGGCAGTGCAGTACACACAGTACAGGTGGAGGGCAGTGCAGGACACGCAGTACAGGTAGAGGGCAGTACAGGACATGCAGTACAGGTAGAGGGCAGTACAGGACATGGAGTACAGGTAGAGGGCAGTACAGTACATGGAGTACAGGTAGAGGGCAGTACAGTACATGGAGTACAGGTAGAGGGCAGTACAGTACATGCAGTACAGGTAGAGGGCAGTAAAGTACATCCAGTACAGGTAGAGGGCAGTACATCCAGTACAGGTAGAGGGTAGTGCAGTACATGCAGTACAGGTAGAGGGCAGTACAGTACATGCAGTACAGGTAGAGGGCAGTGCAGTACATGCAGTACAGGTAGAGGGCAGTGCAGTACATGCAGTACAGGTAGAGGGCAGTACAGTACATGGAGTACAGGTAGAGGGCAGTACAGTACATCCAGTACAGGTAGAGGGCAGTACATCCAGTACAGGTAGAGGGCAGTGCAGTACATGCAGTACAGGTAGAGGGCGTACAGTACATGCAGTACAGGTAGAGGGCAGTACAGGACATGCAGTACAGGTAGAGGGCAGTGCAGTACATGCAGTACAGGTATAGGGCAGTGCAGTACATGCAGTACAGGTAGAGGGCAGTACACTACATCCAGTACAGGTAGAGGGCAGTACAGTACATCCAGTACAGGTAGAGGGCAGTACAGTACATCCAGTACAGGTAGAGGGCAGTACAGTACATCCAGTACAGGTAGAGGGCAGTACAGTACATGCAGTGCAGGTAGAGGGCAGTACAGTACATGCAGTACAGGTAGAGGGCAGTGCAGTACATGCAGTACAGGTAGAGGGCAGTGCAGTACATGCAGTACAGGTAGAGGGCAGTGCAGTACATGCAGTACAGGTAGAGGGCAGTGCAGTACATGCAGTACAGGTAGAGGGCAGTACACTACATCCAGTGCAGGTAGAGGGCAGTACAGTACATGCAGTGCAGGTAGAGGGCAGTACAGTACATGCAGTACAGGTAGAGGGCAGTACAGTACATGCAGTACAGGTAGAGGGCAGTACACTACATCCAGTACAGGTAGAGGGCAGTACAGTACATGCAGTACAGGCAGAGGGCAGTACAGTACATGCAGTACAGGTAGAGGGCAGTACAGTACATGCAGTACAGGTAGAGGGCAGTACAGTACATGGAGTACAGGTAGAGGGCAGTACAGTACATGCAGTACAGGCAGAGGGCAGTACAGTACATGCAGTACAGGCAGAGGGCAGTACAGTACATGCAGTACAGGTAGAGGGCAGTACAGTACATCCAGTACAGGTAGAGGGCAGTACAGTACATGGAGTACAGGTAGAGGGCAGTACAGTACATACAGTACAGGTAGAGGGCAGTACAGTACATGGAGTACAGGTAGAGGGCAGTACAGTACATACAGTACAGGTAGAGGGCAGTAAAGTACATGGAGTACAGGTAGAGGGCAGTACAGTACATACAGTACAGGTAGAGGGCAGTACAGTACATGCAGTACAGGCAGAGGGCAGTACAGTACATGGAGTACAGGTAGAGGGCAGTACAGTACATCCAGTACAGGTAGAGGGCAGTACATCCAATACAGTACATGCAGTACAGGTAGAGGGCAGTACAGTGCATGCAGTACAGGTAGAGGGCAGTACAGTACATGCAGTACAGGTAGAGGGAAGTACAGTACATGCAGTACAGGTAGAGGGAAGTAAAGTACATGCAGTACAGGTAGAGGGAAGTACAGTACATGCAGTACAGGTAGAGGGCAGTACAGTACATGCAGTACAGGTAGAGGGCAGTACAGTACATGGAGTACAGGTAGAGGGCAGTGCAGTACATACAGTACAGGTAGAGGGCAGTACAGTACATGGAGTAGAGGTAGAGGGCAGTACAGTACATGCAGTACAGGTAGAGGGCAGTACAGTACATGCAGTACAGGTAGAGGGCAGTACAGTGCATACAGTACAGGTAGAGTGCAGTACAGTACATCCAGTACAGTACATGCAGTACAGGTAGAGGGCAGTACAGTACATAGAGTACAGGTAGAGGGCAGTACAGTGCATGCAGTACAGGTAGAGGGCAGTACAGTACATGCAGTACAGGTAGAGGGCAGTACTGTACATGCAGTACAGGTAGAGGGCAGTACAGGACATGCAGTACAGGTAGAGGGCAGTACAGGACATGCAGTACAGGTAGAGGGCAGTGCAGTACATACAGTACAGGTAGAGGGCAGTGCAGTACATACAGTACAGGTAGAGGGCAGTGCAGTACATGCAGTACAGGTAGAGGGCAGTACAGGACATGGAGTAAAGGTAGAGGGCAGTACAGGACATGCAGTACAGGTTTAGGGCAGTACAGTACATGGAGTACAGGTAGAGGGCAGTACAGTACGTGGAGTACAGGTAGAGGGCAGTACAGTACATGCAGTACAGGTAGAGGGCAGTACTGTACATGCAGTAAAGGTAGAGGGCAGTACTGTACATGCAGTACAGGTAGAGGGCAGTACAGGACATGCAGTACAGGTAGAGGGCAGTACAGTACATGCAGTACAGGTAGAGGGCAGTGCAGTACATGCAGTACAGGTGGAGGGCAGTACAGTACATGCAGTACAGGTAGAGGGCAGTACAGGACATGGAGTAAAGGTAGAGGGCAGTACAGTACATGCAGTACAGGTTTAGGGCAGTACAGTACATGGAGTACAGGTAGAGGGCAGTACAGTACATGGAGTACAGGTAGAGGGCAGTACAGTACATGGAGTACAGGTAGAGGGAAGTACAGGACATGGAGTAAAGGTAGAGGGCAGTGCAGTACATGCAGTACAGGTTTAGGGCAGTACAGTACATGGAGTACAGGTAGAGGGCAGTACAGTACGTGGAGTACAGGTAGAGGGCAGTACAGTACATGGAGTACAGGTAGAGGGCAGTACAGTACATCCAGTACAGGTAGAGGGCAGTACATCCAGTACAGGTAGAGGGCAGTGCAGTACATGCAGTACAGGTAGAGGGCGTACAGTACATGCAGTACAGGTAGAGGGCAGTACAGGACATGCAGTACAGGTAGAGGGCAGTGCAGTACATGCAGTACAGGTATAGGGCAGTGCAGTACATGCAGTACAGGTAGAGGGCAGTACACTACATCCAGTACAGGTAGAGGGCAGTACAGTACATCCAGTACAGGTAGAGGGCAGTACAGTACATCCAGTACAGGTAGAGGGCAGTACAGTACATCCAGTACAGGTAGAGGGCAGTACAGTACATGCAGTGCAGGTAGAGGGCAGTACAGTACATGCAGTACAGGTAGAGGGCAGTGCAGTACATGCAGTACAGGTAGAGGGCAGTGCAGTACATGCAGTACAGGTAGAGGGCAGTGCAGTACATGCAGTACAGGTAGAGGGCAGTGCAGTACATGCAGTACAGGTAGAGGGCAGTGCAGTACATGCAGTACAGGTAGAGGGCAGTACACTACATCCAGTGCAGGTAGAGGGCAGTACAGTACATGCAGTGCAGGTAGAGGGCAGTACAGTACATGCAGTACAGGTAGAGGGCAGTACAGTACATGCAGTACAGGTAGAGGGCAGTACACTACATCCAGTACAGGTAGAGGGCAGTACAGTACATGCAGTACAGGCAGAGGGCAGTACAGTACATGCAGTACAGGTAGAGGGCAGTACAGTACATGCAGTACAGGTAGAGGGCAGTACAGTACATGGAGTACAGGTAGAGGGCAGTACAGTACATGCAGTACAGGCAGAGGGCAGTACAGTACATGCAGTACAGGCAGAGGGCAGTACAGTACATGGAGTACAGGTAGAGGGCAGTACAGTACATCCAGTACAGGTAGAGGGCAGTACAGTACATGGAGTACAGGTAGAGGGCAGTACAGTACATACAGTACAGGTAGAGGGCAGTACAGTACATGGAGTACAGGTAGAGGGCAGTACAGTACATACAGTACAGGTAGAGGGCAGTAAAGTACATGGAGTACAGGTAGAGGGCAGTACAGTACATACAGTACAGGTAGAGGGCAGTACAGTACATGCAGTACAGGCAGAGGGCAGTACAGTACATGGAGTACAGGTAGAGGGCAGTACAGTACATCCAGTACAGGTAGAGGGCAGTACATCCAATACAGTACATGCAGTACAGGTAGAGGGCAGTACAGTGCATGCAGTACAGGTAGAGGGCAGTACAGTACATGCAGTACAGGTAGAGGGAAGTACAGTACATGCAGTACAGGTAGAGGGAAGTACAGTACATGCAGTACAGGTAGAGGGAAGTACAGTACATGCAGTACAGGTAGAGGGCAGTACAGTACATGCAGTACAGGTAGAGGGCAGTACAGTACATGGAGTACAGGTAGAGGGCAGTGCAGTACATACAGTACAGGTAGAGGGCAGTACAGTACATGGAGTAGAGGTAGAGGGCAGTACAGTACATGCAGTACAGGTAGAGGGCAGTACAGTACATGCAGTACAGGTAGAGGGCAGTACAGTGCATACAGTACAGGTAGAGTGCAGTACAGTACATCCAGTACAGTACATGCAGTACAGGTAGAGGGCAGTACAGTACATAGAGTACAGGTAGAGGGCAGTACAGTGCATGCAGTACAGGTAGAGGGCAGTACAGTACATGCAGTACAGGTAGAGGGCAGTACAGTACATGCAGTACAGGTAGAGGGCAGTACTGTACATGCAGTACAGGTAGAGGGCAGTACAGGACATGCAGTACAGGTAGAGGGCAGTGCAGTACATACAGTACAGGTAGAGGGCAGTGCAGTACATACAGTACAGGTAGAGGGCAGTGCAGTACATGCAGTACAGGTGGAGGGCAGTACAGTACATGCAGTACAGGTAGAGGGCAGTACAGGACATGGAGTAAAGGTAGAGGGCAGTACAGGACATGCAGTACAGGTTTAGGGCAGTACAGTACATGGAGTACAGGTAGAGGGCAGTACAGTACGTGGAGTACAGGTAGAGGGCAGTACAGTACATGCAGTACAGGTAGAGGGCAGTACTGTACATGCAGTACAGGTAGAGGGCAGTACTGTACATGCAGTACAGGTAGAGGGCAGTACAGGACATGCAGTACAGGTAGAGGGCAGTACAGTACATGCAGTACAGGTAGAGGGCAGTGCAGTACATGCAGTACAGGTGGAGGGCAGTACAGTACATGCAGTACAGGTAGAGGGCAGTACAGGACATGGAGTAAAGGTAGAGGGCAGTACAGTACATGCAGTACAGGTTTAGGGCAGTACAGTACATGGAGTACAGGTAGAGGGCAGTACAGTACATGGAGTACAGGTAGAGGGCAGTACAGTACATGGAGTACAGGTAGAGGGAAGTACAGGACATGGAGTAAAGGTAGAGGGCAGTGCAGTACATGCAGTACAGGTAGAGGGCAGTACAGTACATGCAGTACAGGTAGAGGGCAGTACAGTACGTGGAGTACAGGTAGAGGGCAGTACAGTACGTGGAGTACAGGTAGAGGGCAGTACAGTACGTGGAGTACAGGTAGAGGGCAGTACAGGACATGCAGTACAGGTAAATATCAGTACAATTTATGCTTTACAGGTAGATGGAAGTACAGTGCATGCTGTAAAACTAAAGGTCAGTAGAGTACATGCAATACAGGTAGAGGGCAGTACAGTTAATGCAGTACAGGTAGAGGGCAGTACAGTACATGCAGTACAGGTAGAGGGCAGTACACTACATCCAGTACAGGTAGAGGGCAGTACAGTACATGCAGTACAGGCAGAGGGCAGTACAGTACATGCAGTACAGGTAGAGGGCAGTACAGTACATGCAGTACAGGTAGAGGGCAGTACAGTACATGGAGTACAGGTAGAGGGCAGTACAGTACATGCAGTACAGGCAGAGGGCAGTACAGTACATGGAGTACAGGTAGAGGGCAGTACAGTACATCCAGTACAGGTAGAGGGCAGTACAGTACATGGAGTACAGGTAGAGGGCAGTACAGTACATACAGTACAGGTAGAGGGCAGTACAGTACATGGAGTACAGGTAGAGGGCAGTACAGTACATACAGTACAGGTAGAGGGCAGTAAAGTACATGGAGTACAGGTAGAGGGCAGTACAGTACATACAGTACAGGTAGAGGGCAGTACAGTACATGCAGTACAGGCAGAGGGCAGTACAGTACATGGAGTACAGGTAGAGGGCAGTACAGTACATCCAGTACAGGTAGAGGGCAGTACATCCAATACAGTACATGCAGTACAGGTAGAGGGCAGTACAGTGCATGCAGTACAGGTAGAGGGCAGTACAGTACATGCAGTACAGGTAGAGGGAAGTACAGTACATGCAGTACAGGTAGAGGGAAGTACAGTACATGCAGTACAGGTAGAGGGAAGTACAGTACATGCAGTACAGGTAGAGGGCAGTACAGTACATGCAGTACAGGTAGAGGGCAGTACAGTACATGGAGTACAGGTAGAGGGCAGTGCAGTACATACAGTACAGGTAGAGGGCAGTACAGTACATGGAGTAGAGGTAGAGGGCAGTACAGTACATGCAGTACAGGTAGAGGGCAGTACAGTACATGCAGTACAGGTAGAGGGCAGTACAGTGCATACAGTACAGGTAGAGTGCAGTACAGTACATCCAGTACAGTACATGCAGTACAGGTAGAGGGCAGTACAGTACATAGAGTACAGGTAGAGGGCAGTACAGTGCATGCAGTACAGGTAGAGGGCAGTACAGTACATGCAGTACAGGTAGAGGGCAGTACTGTACATGCAGTACAGGTAGAGGGCAGTACAGGACATGCAGTACAGGTAGAGGGCAGTGCAGTACATACAGTACAGGTAGAGGGCAGTGCAGTACATACAGTACAGGTAGAGGGCAGTGCAGTACATGCAGTACAGGTGGAGGGCAGTACAGTACATGCAGTACAGGTAGAGGGCAGTACAGGACATGGAGTAAAGGTAGAGGGCAGTACAGGACATGCAGTACAGGTTTAGGGCAGTACAGTACATGGAGTACAGGTAGAGGGCAGTACAGTACGTGGAGTACAGGTAGAGGGCAGTACAGTACATGCAGTACAGGTAGAGGGCAGTACTGTACATGCAGTACAGGTAGAGGGCAGTACAGGACATGCAGTACAGGTAGAGGGCAGTACAGTACATGCAGTACAGGTAGAGGGCAGTGCAGTACATGCAGTACAGGTGGAGGGCAGTACAGTACATGCAGTACAGGTAGAGGGCAGTACAGGACATGGAGTAAAGGTAGAGGGCAGTACAGTACATGCAGTACAGGTTTAGGGCAGTACAGTACATGGAGTACAGGTAGAGGGCAGTACAGTACATGGAGTACAGGTAGAGGGCAGTACAGTACATGGAGTACAGGTAGAGGGAAGTACAGGACATGGAGTAAAGGTAGAGGGCAGTACAGTACATGGAGTACAGGTAGAGGGAAGTACAGGACATGGAGTACAGGTAGAGGGCAGAACAGTACATGCAGTACAGGTAAATATCAGTACAATTTATGCTTTACAGGTAGATGGAAGTACAGTGCATGCTGTAAAACTAAAGGTCAGTAGAGTACATGCAATACAGGTAGAGGGCAGTACAGTTAATGCAGTACAGGTAGAGGGCAGTACAGGACATGCAGTACAGGTAGAGGGCAGTACAGTACATGCAGTACAGGTAGAGGGCAGTACAGTACATGGAGTACAGGTAGAGGGCAGTACAGTACATCCAGTACAGGACATGCAGTACAGGTTTAGGGCAGTACAGTACATGCAGTACAGGTAGAGGGCAGTGCAGTACATGCAGTACAGGTAGAGGGCAGTACAGTACATGCAGTACAGGTAGAGGGCAGTACAGTACATGCAGTACAGGTAGAGGGCAGTACAGTACATGGAGTACAGGTAGAGGGCAGTACAGTACATGGAGTACAGGTAGAGGGCAGTGCAGTACATACAGTACAGGTAGAGGGCAGTACAGTACATGGAGTACAGGTAGAGGGCAGTACAGTACATGCAGTACAGGTAGAGGGCAGTACAGGACATGCAGTACAGGTAGAGGGCAGTACAGGACATGCAGTACAGGTAGAGGGCAGTGCAGTACATACAGTACAGGTAGAGGGCAGTGCAGTACATACAGTACAGGTAGAGGGCAGTACAGTACATGGAGTACAGGTAGAGGGCAGTACAGTACATGTAGTACAGGTAGAGGGCAGTACAGTACTTGCAGTACAGATAGAGGGTAGTACAGTGCATGTATTACAGGTAGAGGGCAGTACAGTACAGGTAGATGACAGTACATACAGTACAGGTAGATGACAGTGCATACAGTACAGGTAGAGGGCAGTACAGTACATGCAGTACAGGTAGAGGGCAGTACAGTACATGCAGTACAGGTAGAGGGCAGTACAGTACATGCAGTACAGGTAGAGGGCAGTACAGTACATGGAGTACAGGTAGAGGGCAGTACATGCAGTACAGGTAGAGGGCAGTACATACAGTACAGGTAGAGGGCAGTACAGTACATACAGTACAGGTAGAGGACAGTACATACAGTACAGGTAGAGGGCAGTACAGTACATACAGTACAGGTAGAGGGCAGTACAGTACATGGAGTACAGGTAGAGGGCAGTACAGTACATGGAGTACAGGTAGAGGGCAGTACAGTACATGGAGTACAGGTAGAGGGCAGTACAGGACATGCAGTACAGGTAGAGGGCAGTACAGTACATGGAGTACAGGTAGAGGGCAGTACAGTACATGGAGTACAGGTAGAGGGCAGTACATGCAGTACAGGTAGAGGGCAGTACAGTACATACAGTACAGGTAGATGGCAGTACAGTACATATTATATATATGACTGCTGCTTACAGTAAATGTAAGAAAAAGATCGCACCCGGCATTTTTTATGTATATGCAGGTTTCCTCCAGATACTGTGATATGTGAGAATGATGTAACATACAAGGGTTAATTATCTGCCCTATGGATCCCACTGGGATAGATTTACTAATTTTGTCCAATATACAGTACTAAAATGCGCTACATTTATACGAGGGCCACTCTTGGTACTAACTTTACACCACCTCTTGGTTAGCTGCATTTTGTTTTTTTAAAATTTTGACCAACTTTTGCACACATTGTTACATTTTGCACCAATTTTGCTCCAAAGCAGGTGTAATTGTGCATTTTGATGAGTTATTGGAATGAAAAGAGCCCAGATACTGTTCTTGCATGAGGAAGTGAGCGGAAGGATCAGCAGCGGTGGTTGGTTGTCAGCATAGCCCTCACATACATTAATGAGTCTGGGGGGGGGGGGGCGCCTGCGGACAGCGATCCATTCACCCGTGCGATGTGTCTTCTTGACCCGGGGGAGCGAGCCTTTCTGTTGTCACCATAGGAGTCATAATCTGACAATCCTCCAACTTTCGATGTAACTGCTAATCCTTTATCCCATTCTGCAGCTGTTCACCAGAATACATTACAATACAAATCTGTCTTATTTAGTAATGAAGAGGTGGAGCGGCCGCAGCAGATGATGTCAGGGGTGGACACAGACCGGCATCTGGAGGCTTTATTGCACCATGGCTTTGTATGATCCCTTCGGCCACATAGACTACGTGTAACACATCCTACAACACAGCCTTAAGGCCGCTTTACACACTGCGATATCGGTACTGATATCGCCATCGTGGGTACCCGCCCCCATCGGTTGTGCGACACGGGCCAATCGCTGCCCGTGTCTCACAACATCGCCTGGACCCGTCACACTAGTTACCTTCCCTGCGACGTCGCTGTGACCGGCGAACCGCCTCCTTTCTAAGGGGGAAGTTCGTTCAGCCTCACAGCAACGTCACTGAACCGCCGCCCAATAGAAGTGGAGGGGCGGAGATAAGCAGGACGTAACATCCCGCCCACCTCCTTCCTTCCGCATAGCGGCTGGGAGGCAAGTAAGGAGAGGTTCCTCGCTCCTGCGGTGTCACACGGAGCGATGTGTGCTGCCGCAGGAACGAGGAACAACTTTGTTACTGCAGCAGTAACGATATTTGAGAATGGACCCCCATGTCACCGATGAGCGATTTTGCACGTTTTTGCGACGATGCAAAATCGCTCATAGGTGTCACACGCAACAGCATCGCTACAGCGGCCGGATGTGCGTCACAAATTCCGTGACCCCAACGAGATCACTTGAGCGCTGTCGTAGCGTGTAAATCCACCTTAAGGCCTCTTTCACACGTACGTACCTCCGGTACGTGTTTGGCAGTTTTCTCAAGTACCGTAGACACGTACACATGTGGACCTATGTATTCCTATGATTTTGGACACACGTCAGTATTTTCGCACGGAACGTGTGTCCGTCCCATACTTAAGGGGGCTTTACACGCTGCGACATCGCTAATGATTTATCGTTGGGGTCACGTCGTTAGTGACGCACGTCCGGCGGCGTCAGTGACATCGCAGCGTGTGACACGTACCAGCGATCTTAAATGATCGCAAAACAGGAAAAAAATCGTTGGTTTTGGAGAGGTCGTCCTAAAACCAAATATCGTTGCCTGTTTATTAGCGATGTTGTTCCTCGTTCCTGCGGCAGCACACATCGCTGTGTGAGACACCGCAGGAACGACGAACATCTCCTTACCTGCGTCCACCAGCAATGAGGAAGGAAGGAGGTGGGCGGCATGTTCCGGCCGCTCATTTCCGCCCCTCCTCTGCTATTGGACGGCTGCCGTGTGACGTCACTGTGACGCCGCACGACCCGCCCCCTTAGAAAGGAGGCGGATCGGCGGCCAGAGCGACGTCGCTGACCAGGTATGTGCGTGTGATGCTGCTGTAGCGATAATGTTTGCTACGGCAGCGATCACACAATATCGCACGTACGACGGGGGCGCGTGCTATCGCTCGATATCGCTAGCTCTTTTTACGTGTGTCCGTGTGTTTCTCTCGGCAACATGTCCATTTTCTCTCCTGCATCACGGGTGTCATACGGAACGCAAACGTGTCACACGTAATGCAAATGGACCACACAGATGTGTTCCGTGTGACACGCACCGGAGAAAAGACGTGTCTGTGAGAAAAAAAAACAAAACATTACTCACCTTCTCCTGCCCTCCTGTCTCTGCCGCTGCTGTCACTTGCTGCCGACCGCCGCTCATTATGCTCATTGAATATTCACTTCACAGCGGCCGGAAGCAGCAGCAGCGGGGAGTCGGCAGGACCGGAGAGCGTAGATCAGCACCACGGACAACAACGCCAGGGACAGGTGAGTCGAAAGTTCCCGTTCTCCGTGTGTTATCACGGAGAACACATGTAGCCCATAAACACGGCTCACGGATGGCAAAACGCACCTCTGACACGTCCGTGAAAAACATGCGTGGTTTTTCACGAACGTGTAAAAGAGGCCTAAGATGAAGAGACGTTCAGGGCAACCTTATATATTAGCCCATATATGCACTGCACAGTACACAATACTGACTAATTAAATATAATGTATAACAAGCAGAGCGGAAATAGGGCTGCCCTGTTGATGTGGAGCAGCTGAATCGCCGGCAGGAGCGGTCAATGACTGCTCAGTGCGGGCACGGGTACATGAGGCAGCTAGTTCCTCCATTACTAACTACTTACCTGAAAGTTTTTAGGCACATAGTCAAAAACAAATGTCCTAGAAAACCCCTTTAGTTATGTAACACCCTGATATCCATATGTAGTTATTGTTAATGTCAGCTTGATAAAGACAAGGGATGGGCAAACCCTGAATGGTAAGGTTTGGGGTTCTTACCAGACACCGGGTCTCTGGGGATCAAAATCGAACATGGACTTTTCATGAAAGCCTGTGTCAGAGTTCAGAGCACAGCCAATCAACAAGCTTTTCGGCATGGTGAAGATACCTGTACTCTGTTATGAACAAAATAAATAAAACAAATGTGTGAACCCCCCTATTTTTGATAACTAGGCAAGGTAAAGCAGACAGCTGGGGGCTAGAATTATCAGGCTGGGAAGGCCCATGGCTATTTGGCTCTTCCCAGGCTAAAAATAGCAGCTTGCAGCTGCCCCAGAAGTGGCACATCACATTAGCTCTTTCGGATTGCTCTGGTGTGGTGACAACTGGGGTAATGCTTTTTAGGGTTGATGTCAGCTGTGAATTGTCAGCTGGCATCAATCCCAGGGGTTAGTAATGGAGAGACGTCTTATCAGACACCTCCATTATTAACCCAATAAGCATAAAGTTGAAACACACACATAATCTGTTATATAATGGATAACACTGGAGCTCCTCAGACCCTATTGCCATACAATTGGATTCTTAGGGTTATGGCAAAGTGTTTGTCGTTGTGACGGGGACACAGTGCTGCTTGGAGTGTTATTGTTCCTGTAAAAAATAATGAACCCTGCCCCGGAGGGTATGAGCGGAGTCTGTGACACTGATGAGAACGCAGCCTAAACAATGGATGTCAAATGATAAAAAAAACACTGAAAAATGACAATACTGAATTCTGCAATTGAACAACTCTTTCTGGTTTCTCTGCATTTTCTGCGGGATTTGTAAATGCCAACAAGCCGATTTCTCACCTCACACACCTACTCAAGCAAAACAAAATACCAGATTTTTATCCATAGGAACCCCAAGAAACAAAGCCAGTGGCTTCCATCTCCGTGACCAAGCGCGTTAACATTCCTCAGAACCAGACTTCATCTTTAATAGAAAACATCTTTGAATTTTAATACTTATTTTGTAGAGTCACACATGTTAGGCTATGTGCACACGCTGCGTTTTTTTGACGCTGCGTTTTTGTGCGTTTTTGGCCGCTAAAAACGCACAAAAACGCACCTGCGTCGAAAAAACGCGGCAAAAAACGCACGCGTTTTGCCGCGATTTGGTGCGTTTTTTTGCTGCGTTTTGCTGCGTTTTTGCTTATGCGTTTTTTATCAGTGAACAAAAAAAAAAAAAGGTCTGATGTCATTTCCTTCTTCAATGTGTTCTTCATTCTCCACTAGTGTATGCAGAAGAGCAGACAGCTGCAGAACTACAAGGCTCAGCATCCTCGATCCAATAGTGTATGCAGGACAGCAGACAGCAGCTGTCGAACTACAAGGCTCAGCATCCTCCATCCAATAGTGTATGCAGGAGAGCAGACAGCAGCTGTCGAACTACAAGGCTCAGCATCCTCCTTCCAGGACTGTATGCAGGATTTCTTTGCCCCCCCCAAAAAAAAAAATGACGTGAGCTTCGCCATATTTTTGTATGCTAGCCGGGTACAGCAGGCAGGTACGGGCTGCCCCCAACCCCCAGCTGCCTATTTGTACCCGGCTGGGAACCAAAAATATAGGGAAGCCCTTTTTTTTTAAATTATTTCATGAATTTCATGAAATAATTTTAAAAAAAAAATGACGTGAGCTTCGCCCCATTTTTGAGTCCAGCCGGGTACAACTAGGCAGCTGGGGATTGGAATCCACAGTGCAGGGTGCCCATGCTTTCTGGGCACCCCCGCTGTGAATTGCAGTCCCGCAGCCACCCCAGAAAATGGCGCTTTCATAGAAGCGCCATCTTCTGGCGCTGTATCCAACTCTTCCGGCTGCCCTGATGCCGGGTGGCTAGCCAGGTAATAATGGAGTTAGGGCTAGCTGTATATTATCAGCTAGCCCTAAGCCCGAAATTCATGGTGTCACGCCAATATTAGACATGGCCACCATGAATTTCTAGTAAAGATAAAAAAAAAACACAACACAGAAAAATATTTTTATTAGAAATAAAACACAACACAATTAGTGACTCCATCTTTATTGAAATAAAGCACCCCCCTCCGCAGTAATCCTGGGTCAGGGTCCCGCGCCGTCCAATCCGGATCCAATATCATCTGATCGGTTTGCTGGAAGGCAAAGCGATCAGATGATGTGTCAGGATAAAGGATGTGAATCCCATCACACATCAGCTGATTGCATAAAAGCCGGTTATACAATCAGCAGATGCATCAGTAGAAAAAAAAAAAAAATAATACTCACTTATGTGCTGAATTACCGGCAGCTCCCGGAGCGATGGGGCAGGAGTCTGATCCTGTCCGATCGCTGCAGCAGCTGCCGGTAATCAGGGATGAAGTCTCCTGACGCATCCGCTGATACCGGCCGGGCGCCCGCGTCAGCCCGAGACTCGATCAGCTGATGCGTCAGGTGACTGCATCAGGTGATCCATCGCCAGGTCCTGCAAGCAAGGTCCTGCCCCGGGGAGACTGCACACAGCCGGAGCGGGAGCGGCGATACCGTGACAGGAGCTGGGAGCGGGCATGGCACCGCGAGGCTGCAGACAGGTGAGTATAACTTTTTTTTTTTTTATTCTACTGTTAACTTTTGTTTTCGCAGCCGCTTCCACCTCCTGCCTGTACATGGCGCCGCACGGCAGCATACATGCACAGGACGGGAGGTGGAAGCGGCGGTGACGGTACCGGGAGGATTCATGCTTCTGTCTATACTGACAGAAGGAATCCTCTTCCTGTACACGTCACTTTACTACCCACCTCCTGCGCTTATAGCTGCGTTTTTGGTCTTAGAAACGCACCAAAACGCAGCTATTTGCGTTTCTCATTGCGTCTTTCAACATCCCATTGAACTCAATGGATGAAAAGCGCAGTGAAAAACGCGGGAATAATTGACATGCTGCGTTTTTGTGGTCACCACAAAAACGCAGCTGAAAAAAAACGCTGTGTGGGGACAGCAAAAATGAAAACTCATAGACTTTGCTGGGGAAGCAAAGTCATGCAGTTTTGAGGCCAAAAACGCACCCGAAAAACGCGCAAAAACGCCGAGAAAAACGCACCGTGTGCACATAGCCTTACGCTGTTGACTGATCTGATAATGACGCATCAGGCTATGTTCATACAATGTTTTAAGCGGATCCGTTCCAAATCCTCTTAAAATGCCTCTTCAAGAACTCTTGTGAAACTGTGATTACTGAGGTCTCTTGGAATCTACTGTAGGGAATGGGTGCACGGAGTCTTTTTGGAAAGTTTTCAGAGTACAACCTCTTTTTGAAGGGTTCTGAGTTTTTGAGGAGGATTTAGAGACTTATTTGCTTCGTTTCTGCCCCAAAAACTCCTAAAAAAACCCAAACTTTGTGAGCACGTGGAGTCTTTTAGACTTAAGGCCGCTTTACACGCTGCGATATCGGTACTGATATCGCTAGTGTGGGTACCCGCCCCCTTCTGCCCGTGCCGCACAACATTGCCCAGACCCGTCACACTACTTACCTGCCCGGCGACGTTGCTGTGACCGGCGAATCGCCTCCTTTCTAAGGGGGCGGTTCGTTCAGCGTCACAGTGACGTCACAGCTGCGTCACTGAACCGCCGCCCAATAGAAGCGGAGGGGCGGAGATGAGCGGGACGTAACATCCCGCCCACCTCCTTCCTTCCGCATAGCGGCCGGGAGGCAGGTAAGGAGAGGTTCCTCGTTCCTGCGGTGTCACACGGAGCGATGTGTGCTGCCGCAGGAACGAGGAACAACTTTGTTACTGCTGCAGTAACGATTTTTGAGAATGGACCCCCATGTCACCGATGAGCGATTTTGCACGTTTTTGCAAAGATGCAAAATCGCTCATAGGTGTCACACGCAACGGCATCGCTAATGCGGCCGGATGTGCATCACCAATTCCGTGAGCCCAACGAGTTCGCATTAGCAATGTCGCAGCGTGTAAAGCCCGCTTTAGTTGTCCCCGGCAAAGCCACTTCAGGAGAACACAGGCGGTTCTTCTACCTGAAGCATCTTCGCTGGTAGGTTTGCCGTCATTATTGCAGCGTATTTTGCTCTATATTGGACTGGTGCTAAGTGGAGACATCCACCATAGGATCATTGATAGCCATGAAGTTCTTTTTTAACACTAGAAGTCCCAGAGAGGGGTCATTTAACATGTCTACCTTTGGAACCCAGAGACGGGTCGAATGACCTGAAGGATTTTAGCTAACATCCTATAATCACCGTCTTTTGTTCTGTAATTACGGCCATTACTGTCGCACCACAGGAGGTTGTTGTTTTCCATTGAGTTTAGCAATTTAGTTTCTACTTAGTTCTATTCAGTTTATTGTATTTGTCATTTGACCCTCTTTCGGGACTTCAGGGGGAAGCTCGAAATTTCTGGGCCTTCTAGTGTTAAACCTATGCAGCAGTAGTGGGTCATTGATTACTCTGATCCATGAACAGCCAATATCTTATATGAGTATATGCACTAGAATGATAGTGATGGATGGTCAATCCATTTACGTATTCTTTTGGCTTTATTTAGTGGTTGTTTTGTCTTTCAGCAGATTAAAACTGCAGGATAATATTTGGTATTGTGTCTTATTGCCATACTGGGTGACAAATTAGCACTACCACAACTGGTCAAAAAACCACTGACTGCAAAGCCAGTACAACTGGAATCATACAAGCCCACTGTAACACAAGGTTTTGCACAAACGTCCCCGACTGTCATGGCGGCGTTGGGCTCTGTTCAGATTGCAGATTCTGACACTCCACAATGGTCTCTCTGGTGTCTGGGATCTACACAGGCAGACTCGGGCATCGACCTGCTGTGTGCTGATTCATAGGCAGGCTAGCAAGAGTTAATCTCTACTGGTCTGCTTGCTCCTTTGGTCACATGTTGTGGGGAGACCTATGAGATCTACTCCCCTCATATTTATGTTGGTTGAATCCTTCCACCCATGCCAGCTATAGTTTATTCTATGTTGATCTGTGAGGTGTGGTGTCCCAGACTTACTGGTAAAAGTTGTGATTTTTGCTTGGAGCAGTTGTTGAATTTACCCCTGTTGGTTTGTAGCTTCCTTCATGCTCTTGTTTTTCCTCCTGAACCTCTTGTTGTCTTTACCTATATGTGTGCGTGCGGTGTGACAGAGTTTTGGTTTTCCCTTGTCTGTCTTTATCTGTGGATTTCATCACACAGGTGGGGAATCAGATCAGGACTGCTGAGAAGCAGGGCCAGGAAGGAGACTCAGGCATCTCCACCATTAGAAGTAACCCTTAGATTAGGATAGCATAGGGCCCCCTAGCTTGAGGGACACCTTAGGAGCCCCGATTCCCCGCTATCCCATAGGCAACGTGACACCCATGTCATTAGACATAAATTACACACAGTAACATACAATGTTTCCATCTTGATAAAAGTTTAAAAAATAGCAAAACTTCCCAAAAGGATTATATAATTGCTGTTGGTTTCATCCCACAAGGGTTAAATTATCATTGTTTCAGTGGAAATTTGTCTCACTGAAGAAAAACACATGGGACCTGACTTGCAACACCTGCGCCTCGCTGCAAAGAGGATTAATACTTACACAACGTGCAATGATAGTTTTCATAATGGAACTTGCAACAATCGTCACTGTATGGAAGAAATTCTCAAATGGCGGGAAATTAAAGACGGTTTCTGGAACTTTTCAAAGGTTCACAAAACAAAGGAATCAATTTTTACTAGTTACTAGTACTGAGCACCTGAGCATGGTAGTGCCCGCTCATCACTAGTTACGAGTACAGAGCACCTGAGCGTGGTAGTGCCCGCTCATCACTAGTTACGAGTACAGAGCACCCGAGCATGGTAGTGCCCACTCATCACTAGTTACAAGTGTCGCGGGCGGAGGAGGTGACGCTGCGCTCTCCCACTGCTCGGGTCCGGCACGGCTACTGCTGCTGCTGCTGCTCGGTGGTGGCTCGAGCGGTGGGCCGGATCCCGGGGACTCGAGCGGCGTTCCTCGCCCGTGAGTGAAAAGGGGGTTGATTGTGGGGGTTTGTATATTGTCCGTGACGCCACCCACGGTTGTGGTGATATTGGTGACACCACCGCTGCTCTAGACGGGGATCCCGGGAGCAGTGACAGGGAACAGCTTTGTTGGTAGTTCTCCCCTCCGTGGGTAGGGGGGTTGGTTGTCCCGGGGCCCGGTGATGGGGTAGGTAGGGATGGATGGCAGGTGGGTTGCGGGGCCTGGCGAGGTGCAGGGTCACAGGGGCAACGCTGTGCCGCACGGCGCGGGGGTACTCACTCAGCCAGTAATCAGGACACAGTTCTTGGTAAAACACTCGGTTGGATGGACGGGTCCCCCGGACGGCTGCGGTTGTTCCTCCCTGCAGGTTAGTGATGACTGTCTCTCCCTGCACCTAAGTTCAGTGTTGGTAGCGATGGGTTCCCACCGGTAACCCGCTCCCCGACTTGGATATGGGCCGGAGGAGCCCCTTTTGCCCGCAGGCGCTGGCCCTGGGAGACGGTTGCCCTTGGCGGTGGCGGTGTCTCCCCTGCACGGTTGGACGGTTGCCTTCTGTCGGGACTTGACTGTTTGGAAACCCAGGAGGTCCCCTTCACTAACGGATTCGGCAATTTCACGGCGACTCCTAGCCTTGCCGGGGTCCAAAAAGCCCCTGCCAATGGTGCTGGCTTCTCCTTGTGTATCGGTCCGGTACCGCCGGGCCACCGCCCGTCCACGATCCTTATGGCAAACTCCGATAAGCCACTCCTGCAGACGGTCACCACCGTCTGCCAACCTTGCTGTTCTGTCCGGGCCACACACCCGGACCAACTTCAGGCTCTTTTTCTGTCACTTTTCTCCTCTCTACTCCTTTCCTCCTTCCACTTCCTCCTCCAAACTCTATCTGCCTGTGTTTTCCCTCCTCCAGGACTGTGAACTCGTTGGTGGGTGGAGACCAACCGCCTGGCTCCACCCCCTGGTGTGGACATCAGCCCCTGGGGAAGGCAACAAGGATTTTTGTGTCTGACCTTGATGTGCCTACAGGGAGTGTGGGGTGTGGTGGTGTTGTTACCTGTGGCCCCTGGCTTGTCCAGGGCGCCACATTCCCCCTTAGCAAAATGCAGACCGTCCTCGGGCTGCCCGTCCATCACCGGTTTTAATTTTTCTTTTTGAACTGCAAAAGATAAGAAAAACAATACAAGTATATTAACATCATCCCACAACGGGAGGCACTTTTACTTAAACGTTGCTGTAAACGGTACGGCTTCCGCTCTCACCCACCCAAGCAACCTGGCCCTGATGCTGCCCCTAAGCAAACAGGCAGCACCCCTTGACCCCAGTCCTGCACAAGTTACCCGAGCGGGATCTGTCCTTCCCCTCCAGAGGATCGCCACCGGTTCCGGTGGTGGCTGGGCCCCAGCCTACTCCACTGCGGGCCCTTCCTCCAACCTGCCTCTCCGGAGGCGGTAACGGTTAACCATAAAACAACATTTTTATTTACAACCCACTAGTTTGTGGTTGTCCTGCAAGTTCTCAGGCATGTTCATAAGGAGTTCCTTATGTTAAACTTTAGACGGTCCCCACGGGGACAACGGTGCCGGCAACAACAGGTTCAATCAGCAGTTGACAATCAGGTGACTCTTCGGGAATCATTTACTTATTATTCATCATTTTCAAAACTTACAAACTTTTAAACACACACAAGGCTTCCCCCCCCCCTAGATAGTGGTTTCCCTGTACCTAAGTGGGGGTCTACCTAGGTTGGGACGGGTGGACCTCCGGGGTCCGGTGTCAGTGGTGACAGGCAGCGGGGAAGAGGGAACAATCAGTTCCTCCCCCCTGCTATCGTGTGGAGTAGGCGGAGGCATAGGGGAGCTGGGCACAGGTTCATCCCTGGGCACTGGCACTGGCTCACGGTTGACCACTTCCATCACTTCCTCCTCCACGGGTTGTGGGAACAGTATCACTGGAAGAATCAGCGCGCCGTTTTGCGTAGGCCAGTTCGCTGGGAAGTCACCCATTGCGGTGTGGATGACATCTTTTGCCTTCTCCGCCGGGGTAGGAACTGGTACTTCAGCCGCTGACCTCAATGCTGGTGGGCACCTCTTTAGATGGTCCCGGGAAACCGTGGCCAAAGTGCCCCCTTGGTCACGACTGATCTGGTAGGTCTTCCCATCTTCCCACCCTGTGGGCTGTATGACATATGGGTTTTGTTCCCATTGATCATCCAGCTTGTGGGTTCTCCTCTTCCGCTTCAGCACTATATCTCCAGGCTGGAGAGGGCCAGCAGACGCCTTCTGGTTGAAGCGCTGCTCCTGTTGTTCCCGACTTCGACTCAAGTTCTTCTCAAGATATTCCTGAATCTGTCGGTATTGCACCCTCCGCCGAGTTTCCCAGTCAGCTGTCGAAGGGAGTGCTTCTGGGGCCTCCAATCCTATATCCAGATCCACCGGTAGCCGGCCGGGGCGAGCCCTCATCAGGTAGGCTGCGGTGCATTTCGTTGAGCTGGAAGGGATATTGTTGTACATATCGACCAAGTCAGGTAGCTTCTCCGGCCACAGGTTCCGCTCTTCTAGCGGCAACGTTTTAAGGAGGCCCAGGACTAGGTGGTTCATCTTCTCACACATGCTGTTGGTTTGAGCATGGTAAGGTGTGGTCCGGATCTTCTTGCAGCCGTACAACTGACAAAACTCATGGAACACCTCCGCCTCAAAGGCCGGGCCTTGGTCAGTAAGCACCTTCTCAGGGTATCCATGTGGTCGACAGAAATAAGCTTGGAAGGCCCTAGTGGCGGTACGGCCAGTTAGGTCTTTGACTGGGACAACCACCATGAATCTGGAATAGTGGTCTACCATGGTCAGAGCGTAGGTGTACCTACTTCGGCTGGGGGTGAGCTATACATGGTCCAGGGCGACCAGCTCCAGCGGTTGATGTGTAACGATCGGGTGTAGGGGAGCCTTCTGGCTGGCCTCATCCTTCCTTCTCAGTGTGCAAGGACCGCACTCTCGGCACCAAGCCTCCACAGATTCCCGCATTCCACTCCAATAGAACCGCTCTTTCAACAGCATCTCCAGTTTCTTCCATCCGAAGTGTCCAGCACCATCATGGTATGCCTGTAGGACGGTGGGTACATTAGCTTGGGGAATCACCAACTGGCGGATCTTCTCATGAGTCTTTGGGTTGATCAGCTCACGGTACAACTTTCCCTGGTGTAGGTACAGCCGGGTCCGTTCTCGCCACAGGCGTTGGGCTTCAGCCGGGGCGGCAGGGTCTATCCCAGTAGCGCCTTGCTCCACCAGAGTCTTGACTAGGTGGACAGCGGGCGCCTGGTCCTGAGCTTCCTGCCACTCCTGACTGGGCAGTGGGTCCAGGTTCACCCATTGTTGGTAGACATGCACCTTTTCAGTTGGCGGCTGGTGAAATGCAGGCAACTCTATCTCCTCGAGGTCTTCATCCTCCCACCCTTCTTCCGACAGGTGGGGCATCCGAGAGAGTGCATCAGCATTAACGTTGGCACGACCGGCCCTGTATTTGATGGTGAAATCATAGTTGGCTAGCCTGGCCACCCACCGCTGTTCCAACGCGCCCAGCTTGGCTGTGTCCAGGTGGGTCAGTGGATTGTTGTCGGTGAAAGCAGTGAATTTTGCTGCCGCCAGGTAATGGCGGAACCGCTCGGTGATAGCCCACACCAGCGCCAGGAGCTCAAGCTTGAAAGAGCTGTAGTTCTCAGGGTTCCTTTCAGTCGGTCGGAGTTTTAAGCAATCACTTTTTCCTTCCCGTCTTGGACCTGGGATAGGACTGCCCCCAAGCCCACATTGCTGGCATCGGTGTAGAGGATGAATGGGTGGCTGTAATCCGGGTACGCTAGGATCTCCTCTCCGGTCAAGGCCGCTTTCAGCTGGCGGAAGGATTCCTCATGCCGCTCTTCCCACACCAGCGGGGCTCCGAGGGGTCTACCACCTTTGGTCTGTCCCACGAGGAGGTCTTGCATGGGGGCAGCCATCTTCGTGTACCCCTTGATGAAGCGACGGTAGTACCCTACCAGGCCCAGAAACTGCCTTACTTCCCTCACTGTGGTTGGCCTCGGCCAGTCTTGGATGGCAGTGATCTTCTCGGGGTCGGAGGGCGACACCTTCTGCTCCCACCACATGCCCAAGGTACTGCACTCTGGGTTTCAGCAGATGACACTTGGAGGGCTTCAACTTCATCCCATACTTAGCAAGGGACGCGAACACCTCGGCTAGGTGTTCCAGGTGGGCTTCATATGTCTGTGAATACACAATCACATCATCTAGGTACAACAGAACGGTCTCGAAATTCAGGTGCCCCAAACACTCCATCAGCCGCTGGAAGGTACCAGGGGCGTTGCACAGCCCAAATGGCATACTGTTGAATTCACAGAGCCCCATAGGGGTGGTAAAGGCAGTTTTCTCTCGGTCTTCGGGCGCCACGGCCACTTGCCAGTACCCGCTGGTGAGGTCAAGAGTAGAGAAGTAGTTCGCGGTTCTCAGCGCGGACAAGGACTCCTCGATACGGGGCAGAGGGTAGGTATCTTTATGCGTTATCTGATTGATCTTCCGGTAATCTACACACATCCGCATGGTGCCGTCTTTCTTCTTAACCAGCACCAACGGGGCGGCCCAGGGACTACAGCTGTCCCTGATAACCCCTGCCTCCTTCATGTTCCTCAACATGTCCTTGGCACATTGGTAGTGTGCAGGGGGAATAGGCCTGTACCTTTCCTTAATAGGGGGATGCTCACCGGTGGGGATATGGTGCTGAACCCCTTTAATCTGCCCAAAGTCTAGGGGATGTTTGCTAAAAACCTGCTCGTACTCCCGGGCCACCCGGTATACCCCTTCTTTGTGATGTATAGGTGTATCGTCAGTGCCTACGTGTAGCTGTCAGTGCCACTCGTCTAACTCCCCTTGGGGCGGGGGAGTGCTGGCAGCAGGTGGTGAGATTTGGGGAGCTGCCTCACGAATGGTGTGGGGATCCAGAGTGAGCAACTTGGCAAGTGTAGCGTACCGGGGAAGCCTGACTTCTTCCTCTCCACAGTTCAACACCCTCACAGGCACTCTCCCCTTCTTTACATCCACCACCCCTCGCGCGGCCATTACTGTGGGCCAGTGTTCAGAGGGCATGGGCTCTATCATGGCAGGGTAGTCACGCCCCTGGGGCCCTACTGCTGCCCTACACCAAATCATCATCTCGCTCCTGGGAGGCACAATCAAAGGGGCAACATCCATCACTCTCACGCCACCAATCTCTCCTCCTGTCGAGTTCACATGTTGGCGGTACATCAAGGCTCGGATCTCCCGCTGCACAGCTCTCTGTCGGTTCCCCGCCGCCGTGGCGGCCAGCTGCTGCAATAGGGTGAGCACATCACTCATACAGTGCTCCATCACATTGGTCCCTAGCACTATCTTCGGGTTATGATCACTGGGTTCATTCATTATCACAATCATACCCTGGTGTTGCAGTTCAGCTCGCCCCACGGTCATGTCTACTTGTTTGTATCCCACTTGGGTCAATGGGAGTCCATTAGCGGCAATCAGTGTTATGCTGGCATCTGGGGGAGCCAGCTCGTCTGTTCCCCAATACTGTTGATACAGTGTGTATGGTATGGTGGTTACCTGTGATCCAGTGTCCAGGAGAGCCATCACCGGTATACCGTCCACAGCCACGGGGATTATGGGCCGGGCCCCGATGTACCGGTCCCGCCAGTCTGGGGGGCCATGGGGTTCTACTCCTGAGGATTGGCCCGTGGCCCCAGGAGTTGCTCGTTTAACGGACACCGTCGGTAGTAGTGGCCGGGTTTGCTGCACCTGTAGCAGATTGGGGGCCCATTCCGGGAGTCATTGGCCCTTCTCCGCTGCATCCAGGGGACGTCCTCCGGGCTGTCGGCGAGTTGCATCTTCACCGGTGCCTGGGATCTGGTTGGAGGCTGGAGTGCGGCGAGAATCTTAGCAAGGTCCCCATCCATGCGGCGAACTCGAGCAGCGAGTTCCTCCATCGCCTCGCTCGGGGCTGTAGGCACTGGAGGTGCTGGTGGGGTAGGGGCCACCACGACGGGAGCAGTCTCAACTGGCCACGGGGCTGGTTCAGGAGCTTCTAATGCGGAAGGTTGTAGAGCCTTGATGGCCCGTTCCTTTAAAACGGCAAAGTCCGCGTCAGGGTGTTCTAGAGCCCACAGCCGGAGCTGTTTGCGGTCCTCTGAGGATCTCATCCCCTGCACAAACTGCTCACTTAACATCTTGTTACTGTCCACACTGTTGATGGTGTCCACCCGCTTCAGTGTGCGGAGTGCGGTTTGCAGGCGCAGGGCATAGTCCCGAATGCTATCTGCGGGCCACTGTCGGCATTGATAGAACTGCATCCGCAACTCTGCCTCGGTACGGGTCTCAAAAGCAGTCTGCAGCTTTTCAAAGATGGTGGCTACAGAGGACCGGTCCCCCTCAGCCCAGGTCTCCGCCTCTTGCTCAGCCGCGCCGGTTAGCTGCCCCAGCACTAGCGCTGCACGTTGCTTATCAGTCAGGGGGTACAGTTCCAGTAGCGGGCTAAGCTTTTTCCGGAAAACCTGCAAAGCATCAGGTTTCCCATCGTACTGCGGTAGCCAGACAGCTCCGGGCATATAGGGCAAAGAGAACGGCATCACCTGAGCGAGAGCTGGGGCCGCGGCGCCCCCCGCCAGCGCGGCCGGGACCTGGGCAGGCCCATTCTCATCTGCGGGTGCTTCCACGGCTGCGCCCGCCGCTCCTCCAGTGGCTCCGTCGGGCGCAGACATCTTGCTTCTGTCCCCCTTAGCCTCTTTCCGGCTCCTCCTCTATCGGGGCGGGGTTTTGGCCTTCGCGCCTCCACTACTCGAGGAGACGCTCGAGCGGGAATTCTTCGCGCCCAAGATGGCGGCTTCTCGAAATTTTCGGCCGGACACCTCCGGCGCTTACAAGGCGCACCTCTACCAGACGGCAGAGCGGTAAGATCCTGTTCGTGACGCCAAGTTGTCGCGGGCGGAGGAGGTGACGCTGCGCTCTCCCACTGCTCGGGTCCGGCACGGCTACTGCTGCTGCTGCTGCTCGGTGGTGGCTCGAGCGGTGGGCCGGATCCCGGGGACTCGAGCGGCGTTCCTCGCCCGTGAGTGAAAAGGGGGTTGATTGTGGGGGTTTGTATATTGTCCGTGACGCCACCCACGGTTGTGGTGATATTGGTGACACCACCGCTGCTCTAGACGGGGATCCCGGGAGCGTTGACAGGGAGCAGCTTTGTTGGTAGTTCTCCCCTCCGTGGGTAGGGGGGTTGGTTGTCCCGGGGCCCGGTGATGGGGTAGGTAGGGATGGATGGCAGGCGGGTTGCGGGGCCTGGCGAGGTGCAGGGTCGCAGGGGCAGCGCTGTGCCGCACGGCACGGGGGTACTCACTCAGCCAGTAATCAGGACACAGTTCTTGGTAAAACACTCGGCTGGATGGACGGGTCCCCCGGACGGCTGCGGTTGTTCCTCCCTGCAGGTTAGTGATGACTGTCTTTCCCTGCACCTAAGTTCAGTGTTGGTAGCGATGGGTTCCCACCGGTAACCCGCTCCCCGACTTGGATATGGGCCGGAGGAGCCCCTTTTGCCTGCAGGCGCTGGCCCTGGGAGACGGTTGCCCTTGGCGGTGGTGGTGTCTCCCCTGCACGGTTGGACGGTTGCCTTCTGTCGGGACTTGACTGTTTGGAAACCCAGGAGGTCCCCTTCACTAACGGATTCGGCAATTTCACGGCGAATCCTAGCCTTGCCGGGGTCCGAAAAGCCCCTGCCAATGGTGCTGGCTTCTCCTTGTGTACCGGTCCGGTACCGCCGGGCCACCGCCCGTCCACGGTCCTTACGGCAAACTCCGATAAGCCACTCCTGCAGACGGTCACCACCGTCTGCCAACCTTGCTGTTCTGTCCGGGCCACACACCCGGACCAACTTCAGGCTCTTTTTCTGTCACTTTTCTCCTCTCTACTCCTTTCCTCCTTCCACTTCCTCCTCCAAACTCTATCTGCCTGTGATTTCCCTCCTCCAGGACTGTGAACTCCTTGGTGGGTGGAGACCAACCGCCTGGCTCCACCCCCTGGTGTGGACATCAGCCCCTGGGGAAGGCAACAAGGATTTTTGTGTCTGACCTTGATGTGCCTACAGGGAGTGTGGGGTGTGGTGGTGTTGTTACCTGTGGCCCCTGGCTTGTCCAGGGCGCCACACAAGTACCGAGCACCCGAGCATAGTAGTGCTCGCTCATCACTAGTTACGAGTACAGAGCATCCGAGCATGGAAGTGCTCGCTTATCACTAGTTACGAGTACCGAGCACCCAAGCATGGTAGCGCCTGCTCATCACTAATTACGAGTACTGAGCACCCGAGCATGGTAGTGCCCGCTCATCTCTAGTTACGAGTACTGAGCACCTGAGCATGGTAGTGCTCGCTCATCACTAGTTTCCAGTACCGAGTACTGGAGCATGGTAGTGCTCGCTCATCACTAGTTACAAGTACAGACCATCCGAGCATGGAAGTGCTCGTAACTAGTGATGAGTGATAGTTACGAGTACCGAGCTCCCAAGCATGGTAGTGCCCGCTCATCACTAGTTACAGATACCAAGCACCCGAGCATGGTAGTGCCCGCTCATCACTAGTTATGAGTACCGAGCACCCAAGCACTGTAGTGCTTGCTCATCACTAGTTACAAGGACCGGGCACCTGGGCATGGTAGTGCTCACTCATCACTAATCAGCAGTGAATACAATTTACAAGACCAAATAGAAGAATCGGTTTCTGTCATGCCCTGGATTTGATCCAACAGTCTCCTGCGCTGTGGTCCATTTCTCTCTCCACTAAGCCACAGTCAGGTTCATCCTGGTTCTGAACACTTTGTTTGTGTGTTCATTCCTTTTCTGACAACAAGTGTTTCCAACGCTGTAATTCAGTCTGACCTATCACCTTGCCGATTTAGCTATTTAAAGCTTCCCCAGGTGTCCATTTCTTGATAATGATGTTTCTGAAGTGGACCCTGCTTGGAATTACAGGCTAATATTTCAAAAGACTTGACCTGCACATCCTACAAGTGTGTATAGGTGCCAGCTGAAAAAACCTAGCAAATACAAAATGAATACAGCCGCACACTAAATGCCATCAATGTGTAAGGGAACTCTGGTACTGCATTACTGATATATGAAAAAATGAGATTTTTAGTTTATGAATTGGCCAATGCATGTAAGCCCGGAAACCAAACGGCAAGGTAAATCTCAATATTCCGGGTCCCTAACTAAAATGCCACTATCTAGGTTAAAAACATCATGGCTGGGCAGCTAGACTAAAAATCTAACTTGAAATGCCACTATGTGGACTAACCTCCATGTCTGGGCAGCTAGGACTCCTGGTATAAGGATTGTGAACACAGCCTGGTTTATAGGGCGGAGTGCTCAGTCAGAAAAAAACTCACTGCAAATATTGAGATCGGTGGAACCTTTCATGGCCGCTAAGGCTACTTTCACACATCCGGTTTGAGCCCTGCGGCTCAATCCGGCTGTGAAAACTATGCAACGGATGCGGCGAAAACACCGCATCCGTTGCATAAGTTTTTACATGCGGCCCGCCCGGTTTTTTCCGGTTGCGGCATGCTACTGAGCATGCGCAGTGGAAAATACCGCATGCGGCGACCGGATGCGGTTTTTTCCGCATCGCGCCGCATCCGGCCTCCATAGGGATGCATTGAAAAATGCGCCGCAGCGGCCGGATGCGGCGCGATGCGGTGTTTTTTGCCGGAGCAAAAAACGTTGCAGGGTACGTTCGATCCGGCCGCCGCATCGGCTAAATCTGCCGCATGCGACAAAAACCGGACCGAACGCAAGCCCCTACGGCACAATGCGGCACTAATGTAAGTCAATGCAAAAAAAAACCGCAATCGGCGTTACAAAAGCCGGTTGCGGTTTTTCTGCAGAACGCCGTATTGTGCCGCAGAGCAAAAATCCGGATGTGTGAAAGTACCCTTAGGAAGCAAAAGTACAAGTGGTCATCTGAGTCATCCAATTAAGGTTGTTTCAGTCTACGTAGGGGCCTTTATGGACTGTGCAGCTGAGACCTGTCGCCTGTACATGACCCGGGCTGCTCAGGTGTAGTACTTTTGAGTTTTAGACTTTATTTTACATTAGTTTCCAACTGTGCACATAAGAGTTTCTATATGTGAAATATCGCAAGAAGAAAAGGTAGTGGCTCGTCACATGCTCCTAGCGTCTCCCTGCATGTCTGTGTTTTAAAGATCCATGAAAATTAGGTTTTAAAGGAAGGTGACGTGCCGCTACTTTTTCTTTTTTCTTCTTGCGATATTTGACTACCGCTACATGGAAGCTGTGCACCTCCGGAATCCCGGGAATCTGTGTTTGGAAAGTCCACTGCATGTCGCACCAAAATACCACATATGGGTAGTGCCGGATTTTTCTTCTTCTGATTGTACAGGAAATGGCTGATACATATGGGATCTGATTTTTCCCACCCATAGATTTTAATGGGCAAGTCTCATCCGAAATACGGAGGAAACTAGTGCATGCCGCCATTTTCTTTCATGCAGATATAAAACAATGGTCATCTGAACTTTCCCCATTGGGGATCACAGATCTAAATTGAATTGTCTCTAATGTGGGGGGAAACCAGAGCATTCGGGGGAAACCCACACAAACATGGGGAGAACATACAAACTCCCCGCAGATTTTGCCCTTAGTGGGATTTGAACCCAGGACCCCAGCACTGCAAGGCAACTTATGAGACATTGAAGTCAATAGCAAAGTCTAACATCACTTAATAATGCCTTAGGCTGAGGCCACATGGGGATTGATGCAAGTCATCGCATGACACTTGGTTCATGCTCACAGCACAGCAGGAGCCGAGTGTCATGCGACTGTGGTGCGATCCTGCGATCAGACCACAGCTGCAGAGGAGAGGGCCGGCTCTGCGGAGGGGTGGGCCGGTGCTGCGGAGGGGAGGGCCAGCTCTGCGGAGGGGAAGGCCGGCTCTGCGGAGGGGAGGGCCAGCTCTGCGGAGGGGAAGGCCAACTCTGCGGAGGGGAGGGCCAGCTCTGCGGAGGGGAGGGCCGGCTCTGCGGAGGGGAGGGCCAGCTCTGCGGAGGGGAGGGCCGGCTCTGCGGAGGGGAGGGCCGGCTCTGCTGAGGGGAGGGCCAGCTCTGCGGAGGGGAGGGACAGCTCTGCAGAGGGGAAGGCCGGCTCTGCGGAGGGGTGGGCCGGTGCTGCGGAGGGGAAGGCCGGCTCTGCGGAGGGGAGGGCCAGCTCTGCGGAGGGGAAGGCCAGCTCTGCGGAGGGGAGGGCCAGCTCTGCGGAGGGGAGGGCCGGCTCTGCGGAGGGGAGGGCCGGCTCTGCGGAGGGGAAGGCCAGCTCTGCGGAGGGGAAGGCCAGCTCTGCAGAGGGGAGGGCCGGCTCTGCTGAGGGGAAGGCCAGCTCTGCTGAGGGGAGGGCCAGCTCTGCGGAGGGGAGGGCCAGCTCTGCGGAGGGGAGGGCCAGCTCTGCGGAGGGGAGGGCCGGCTCTGCGGAGGGGAAGGCCAGCTCTGCGGAGGGGAAGGCCAGCTCTGCGGAGGGGAAGGCCAGCTCTGCAGAGGGGAAGGCCAGCTCTGCGGAGGGGAGGGCCAGCTCTGCGGAGGGGAGGGCCAGCTCTGCGGAGGGGAGGGCCAGCTCTGCGGATGGGAGGGCCAGCTCTGCGGAGGGGAGGGCCGGCTCTGCTGAGGGGAGGGCCGGCTCTGCGGATGGGAGGGCCAGCTCTGCGGAGGGGAGGGCCGGCTCTGCTGAGGGGAGGGCCGGCTCTGTGGATGGGAGGGCCAGCTCTGCTGAGGGGAGGGCCGGCTCTGCTGAGGGGAAGGCCAGCTCTGCTGAGGGGAGGGCCAGCTCTGCTGAGGGGAGGGCCAGCTCTGCGGAGGTGAGGGCCAGCTCTGCGAAGGGGAGGCCCAGCGCTGTGGAGGAGAGGGAGGGATTAATCTCCCCATCTCCTCCGTTGCTGACTTATGCGAGAATCTCATTGCACTCCCCCTGTAATGCGAGTGCATTGCGATGTTTCTCTCGCCCCCATAGACTTGAACAGGATCGCATTGTACCCGCAGCATGCTGCGCTTGTTTTCTCGGTCCAATTAGTGTTGAGAAAAAAAAATCGCTCATGGGAGCGACCGCACAGTTATATTGGTCCGCTCGCTCGGTATTACTCGCCGTGTGTGCTGACCCTTACTATGATTTCCTGTCCCTCGTAGTCTAAATATGAACACAAACCATTGATTTATCAGACCATTCTGCTTCATTGGAATTACTGAACAGGAAGTGGGATGTGTGCAGTAAAATATCTCCCCCCACGATCATAATATCTGACATATCTATAGTTCTGATAAGCTGTGCCAACCCTCATGGTCATATTTCTTATACATGCACAGGAAGACAGCCATCTGCCATACAGGGACGGATGACTTAAAACAAAACCTAAGGGATTGTGCACACGGACATATTGTGCATCCATATTGTGGCACCTATATGATTCTGCTGGGGCATGCGCTATCTCTGTGTTGCATATTTCATGCAGAAGTGTACAGGTCTTTATGTATTGTGTATTGAACATGGTTAATCATTTGCTATATTATAGGGTATTGTCCCCTACAAACATTGGCTTTCAATTAACATGTAGTGCATTATGAGGGCACCATATGGCGGTATGTTCATGGCTCAGCTGCCGTAAAGCTCAGTGTCTAAAGACCCTCCAGCCCTAGCTCTATAGAAGGGATCACATAAAAAAAAAAAAGATCAGACCACTACAAGGAAATTGTGGAAATTCTGTTCTGCACAGTACCACTCACTACTGTCCATCACAGCCGATCCAGACCCTGATCATCATCTCACGTGTAAGGTCCAATGAAAGGGAACCTGTCAGGTCCCATATGCCTTGTAACCTACAAGCAGGGTGATGTGTGGCCTAAAAACCCCTTCCTACCAATCCCTGTGTTGTAATATTGTGTAAAATGAATGTTTAAAAAATGTTTTATTACTTACATGTTCCGTATGTAAATGAGCAGAAGGACTAGTCCTCTGGGCGTCGCTTAGCCCCATATAGTTTGTCCTCTTTCTGTGGTATCACACCCCTGTGGGCGTGATACCATGGATTTACATGAGCGACGTCACCGTCAGCCCCTGGAATCCCGCGCATGCGCGCTTGCCATTCGCGCGGCCTTCTTAGCCGGGTGTATGCTTCTCGGCTTCAGAAGCGCACTGCACATGATCTGAAGACTCCTGCTCTTCCAACCATGCGCAGAGTGCGTCTAAAGCCGCCAAGCAAACACCAAGCTAAGAAGGCTGCGCGAATGGTAAGCGCGCACGCGCGGGATTCCAGGGGCTGACGGTGACATCGCTCATGTAAATCCATGGTATCATGCCCACAGGGGCGTGATACCACGGAAATAGGGCAAACTAGACGGGGCAAAGCGATGCCCTGTGGACTAGTCCCTCTACTCATTTACATACGGAACATGTAAGTTATAAAACTTTTCTTTATAAATTCATATTACACAATATAACAACACAGGGATGGGTAGGAAGGGGGTTTTAGGCCACACATCATCCTGCTTGTAGATTACAAGGCATATGGGACCTGATAGGTTCCCTTTAAGAGAACTTTTCGCTCATTTGTAAAGTTAATCTCCAATTGTTAAATACTATGTATATAAAATATGTATGACTGTGAGTTTATTGATTTTGTAATGTGTATTTAATTTATTTTTTATATACAGCCTTCTGCATGGAATACCAAACATCTATATATATATATATACAGTACAAACCAAAAATTTGGACACACCTTCTCATTCAAAAAGTTGTCTTTATTTTCCTGACTCTGAAAATTGTAGATTCACATTGAAGGCATCAAAACTATGAATTATGTGCAATGAAATACTTAACAAAAAAGTGTGAAACAACTGAAAATATGTCTTATATTCTAGGTTCTTCAAAATAGCCACCTTTTGCTGTGATTACTGCTTTGCGCACTCTTGGCATTCTCTTGATGAGTTTCAAGAGGTAGTCACCGGAAATGGTTTTCCAACAGTCTTGAAGGAGTTCCCAGAGATGTTTAGCACTTGTTGGCCCTTTTGCCTTCACTCTACGGTCCAGCTCGATTGGGTTCAGGTCTGGTGACTGTGGAGGCCAGGTCATCTGGCGTAGCACCCCATCACTCTGCTTCTTAGTCAAATAGCCCTTACACAGCCTGGAGGTGTGTTTGGAGTCATTGTCCTGTTGAAAAATAAATGATGGTCCAACTAAACGCAAACCCGGATGGAATAGCACGCCGCTGCAAGATGCTGTGGCTTCTATCAGGCATTACACTTACCTGCCTCCACCAGCAATGAGGAAAGAAGAAGGTGGGCGGGATGTTACGTCCCGCTCATCTCCGACCCTCCGCTTCTATTGGCCGGCTGCTTAGTGACGTCACGGTGACGTCGCTGTGACGCCAAACGCACCTCCCCCTTGAAGGAGGGATTGTTCGGCGGTCACAGCGTTGTCGCTGACAAGGTATGTGCGTGTGACGCTGCCGTAGTGATAATGTTCGCTAAGTTAGCAAGCACCAGATATTGCACACACAACGAGGGCAGGTACTATCGTGCTGGACATCGCTAGCCGATGCTACCGATGTCGCAGCGTGTAAAGCACCCCTTAATCTGGTACTGGTGATAATTTCTTTATTTATCTGGCAAACCCTATGTAACTGGCAGCCTACCTTTCCAGTTTGCACTGACTTTACAAAAATGGTGTGCCGTTCCAAAGTGACTCAAAGTCTCCGGCAGCAGTTTGTCCAAATGAATGCCAAAGGGGTGACCCTATCAGCCATAGCAAGTGAAGTTGGTCGTTCTAGCTCTGTGATTTCGAGAATATTGCATCTTTACAACATCACAAACTCTTTCAAGTCCCCCAAGAAGGCTGATCACCTCACAAGAGAGAACAGGATAATGCAGAGAATCTCCATGGGTATTCATTTCAACACTGCAGCTGGAATTGCTCGTCAGTTCAGCACTGAACAGGGTGTCTTGCTGTACTAAGGGTTGGTAAGATGTAGTACAGCAAATTCCCCACTAGGTGGCAGCAGAGTAGTGAAGGAGAGACAAAGTAACACAGTACCAGAAAGGAGGCTGAAGTGCAGCAGAGTAACTTTAGCAGGCAGTTAACAGGCGAACCACCAGGGGGCAATAGAGTAGTCAAACAGTCAGGGTCTAAAGCCTGGAAAGTCGAGTAACTGCAAATGGAGGATCAAAACCAAGTTAGAAAACAGAACCGAGTCGAAAGCCGGGAGATCAGGTATGCAGAGGGAAACACAAACAACAGACAGGAGAGGGAAGTCAGGGGCTGGGACAGACGGACGAGTGGGGGAGGGTACAGGTCAGGGCACAGTAACAAGGAGTCAGATCAAACAGGAACTCTCACTAGAGCCAGTCACAGGCTGCAGAGGAAAACTATAACCAGCACCAGGATGCAATTGCAACGAGGCTGATGGGAGTTAACCCCTGACATGACCAGGTCGAGTCTGGGAAACTCTGGAGCGGAGAATACCGATCTTGGATCATGACATTAAGGATCTGTCTCGTCTTCCAGGGTCACCACATTTAAGAGCATTTGGACTGAAAGCCCACTCTGTAGTGACCAAACCACTCATTAGCAGAAACCATCAAAAGCCTAGACTCACCTTTGGTGAGAAGCATGTCGTGTGGACAAAGGTGAAGTGGTCCATAGTTCATTTTAGTGATGAAAGGAAGTTTTTATTTTATTTGGGTCTGATGAGAAATATTCTGTTCGTCGACAAAATGGAAATACTGAACCCAAAGTGTGTAAAGAAGTCAGTGAAAGGTGGTGGAGGGAGTGTCATGGTTTGGGGAATGTTTTCTGCAGCAAGCGTCGGACCTATCATACAGCTACATGGCAGAGTGAATACAAGTGTGGATCAGAACCTTCTTCAACAACACGTGGCTCCTTACTTGCGTTCATCACTCAATCAGCCAGCAATTTTCATGCAGGACAATGCCCCATCACACAGCAAAACGGGGAAAGCAGTTCCTTGAAACAAAACATTGAAACAATGACATGGCCACAGCCCAGAGTCCTGATCTAAACCCAATAGAAAACCTCTGGTGACAAAGTTATGGCCAAGAAACCATAACAATCAAAAACCTGTGGAAGAGACTGGAAGAAGAGTGGACCAAAATCACACCAGAGCAGTGTGAGAGACTAGCGATGTCCTGTGGCCGCAGATGTGACAGCGACGGCTGGTACACGTCCTACTGATTGTGACTGTTGTTACCTGCAGAAAACTTACTTAGAATCTTTCTCTTGTTGTTCATCTAATTATGATCATCACATTTTGGGCAAAATTAAGGTTTTATGTTGATAAACTTTGAATCTTTTGTAAAACACTGTACTAGTGGCATGGTGCACCCCTCAGAAAAAACATACAAATGTTGATCAGTGTAGATTACATTATTTCTGGAAAAAAAAGCAAGTGATCATACATTGTCCTCTAATTTTGATCTCCAGTGTGCTTCTTTCCTACCCAAGATATGTCAGGAAAACAGACTGGTTCTAGTATAAAGGGTGGTGGGCGTTTACTGCTATGAACTTTGCAGCAGTAAAGTAAAGTAGATCCAGACTGTTCCCCTGCAGGGATCCCTTTCCGATTTTTGCTGGTTTGGTTTTCACAGCTTGTCAAGTTCTCTAGATTTACAGTACAGACCAAAAGTTTGGACACACCTTCACATTCAAAGAGTTTTCTATATTTTCATGACTCTAAAAATTGTAGCTTCACATTGAAGACATCAAAACTATGAATTACCACATGTGGAATGAAATACTTAACAAAAAAGTGTGAAACAACTGAAAATATGTCTTATATTCTAGGTTCTTCAAAGTCGCCACCTTTTGCTTTGATTACTGCTTTGCACACTCTTGGCATTCTCTTGATGAGCTTCAAGAGGTAGTCACCGGAAATGGTTTTCCAACAGTCTTGGAGGAGTTCCCAGAGATGCTTAGCACTTGTTGGCCCTTTTGCCTTCACTCTGCGGTCCAGCTCACCCCAAACCATCTCGATTGGGTTCAGGTCTGGTGACTGTGGAGGCCAGGTCATCTGGCGTAGCACCCCATCACTCTCCTTCTTAGTCATATAGCCCTTACACAGCCTGGAGGTGTGTTTGGGGTCATTGTCCTGTTGAAAAATAAATGATGGTCCAAGTAAATGCAAACCGGATGGAATAGCACGCCGCTGCAAGATGCTGTGGTAGCCATGCTGGTTCAGTATGCCTTCAATTTTGAATAAATCCCCAACAGTGTCACCAACAAAGCACCCCCACACCATCACACCTCCTCCTCCATGCTTCACGGTGGGAACCAGCCATGTAGAGTCCATCCGTTCACCTTTTCTACAAAGACACGGTGGTTGGATCCAAAGATCTCAAATTTGGACTCCTGAGACCAAAGCACAGATCTCCACTGGTCTAATGCCCATTCCTTGTGTTCTTTAGCCCAAACAAGTCTCTCCTGCTTGTTGCCTGTCCTTAGCAGAGGTTTCCTAGCAGCTATTTTACCATGAAGGCCTGCTGCACAAAGTCTCCTCTTAACAGTTGTTCTAGAGATGAGAAGGTGTGTCCAAACTTTTGGTCTGTACTGTAGGTCTGGCAGCAATGTGCGGTGCCTGGGGCCACTCATCAGGGCAGGACAGGAGGATTTTTTTACAAACAGGGCAGATTTTTCCTTTTGATGCCCGGGCAGACAGTGGTCGTGTATTGTCTTTCACGCTTTCCCTGTGCACATGGGTGTGATATTTCATAGAGCCGTACAGTTTGCTTTGGTCTTGTGATTAGCTCATGACATCTCACATCTGATTGATATCTAGCTGAGGATACGTCGACCTAAAGAATTTACTGATAACATTCATTAATGTGTATAAGGACATACGGCCAAAGGTAGGATATTTCACTCCTTATATTAGCTGATACAAGGCTGACAACCAACAGGGCAACCTCTAGTTGTCAAATCCACAAAAATGGTGGCCTCTAATTGGGCTTTAGAGAGGACCCATCATCTCTTCTGACATGTGAGTTCTAGTAAATACTCATATTTGTCATGAAATAGATAATGCTGAAGCAGATTTTCTTAAAATTCTTCAATCCTCTGGTAGCTCCTACTGGAAATGTATTAAATTAACAACTGGATGTCACTTTCAGGCATGTCCAACCATTTGTTACCAGTGTCAGATTGTGTAGCAGGACATCCAATTGACAAGTAGTATGATAATACCTAGGTTGCCATGTTTTTTTACATTTCCAGGAAGAACAACAGAGGAATAATAAACAGTTCTAATAAAAGGTGCTTCAAAACTCTTAAAATATTACCCCGCTTTCAATGTATTTTTACATTGCCAGGAAGAATAATAGCGTTTTTACACATATGTATTAAAGGGGTGGTTTTCTCCCCATGTGCCGTGTTTGTGGCACATGCGTGTTCTCCGTGTGTTATACGTAATAACACACAGAGAACGGAAAGTCCCGCCTTACCAGATTCTTCCGGAGCTGTCTGTGGTGCTGAATAAACAGTGTCCGGCACAGGCCATGCCCCGCTGACGCTGCTTCCGGCCCCCAGTGAAGAATATGCGTTGTCAAATTCACTGGGTGTCGGATGCAGGTGACAGCCGCGGCAGAGACTGCAGGGCTGGTGGGGATGAGTATGTGTTTTTTTATTTTTACAATGACACGTGTGTTTCTCTGGCGCGTGTCACGTGGGACCGCATCCACACTACATCCGTGTGGTACGGGTGCGGGCCGCGTGCCACCTGGGCCGCGTGCCACCCGTGCTGCCGGAAAAAAAAGGACATGCCTCCGTATGGAGCACACGGACACACGTCTGCTCTACACGGAGGCACGGGCCAATGGCTGAACACGTGCATGCACATATACCCATTGATTTTAATGGGTATACGTGTGCCCGTGTCTCCTAGCACATACCGGAGGCACGTGCGTATGAAGGGGGCCTTATATAGAGTCATTACACACAGAGGGATCTATTCCTATATATTATATAGAGTCATTACACACAGAGTGATCTATTGCTATATACTGTATTATATAGAGTCATTACACACAGAGTGATCTATTCCTATATATTATATAGAGTCATTACACACAGAGTGATCTATTCCTATATATTATATAGAGTCATTACACACAGAGGGGTCTATTCCTATATATTATATAGAGTCATTACACACAGAGGGATCTATTCCTATATATTATATAGAGTCATTACACACAGAGGGATCTATTCCTATATATTATATAGAGTCATTACACACAGAGTGATCTATTCCTATATATTATATAGAGTCATTACACACAGAGGGGTCTATTCCTATATATTATATAGAGTCATTACACACAGAGGGATCTATTCCTATATATTATATAGTCATTACACACAGAGGGATCTATTCCTATATATTATATAGAGTCATTACACACAGAGGGATCTATTCCTATATATTATATAGTCATTACACACAGAGGGATCTATTCCTATATATTATATAGAGTCATTACACACAGAGGGATCTATTCCTATATATTATATAGAGTCATTACACACAGAGGGGTCTATTCCTATATATTATATAGAGTCATTACACACAGAGTGATCTATTCCTATATATTATATAGTCATTACACACAGAGGGATCTATTCCTATATATTATATAGAGTCATTACACACAGAGGGATCTATTCCTATATATTATATATAGTCATTACACACAGAGGGATCTATTCCTATATATTATATAGAGTCATTACACACAGAGGGATCTATTTCACGTGTTTATTTCTGATAGTGGTGATGATTATGGCTTACAGACAATGAAAACCCAAAAGTTATTTTCTCAGAAAATTAGAATATTATATAAGACCAACTGAAAAAATTATTTTAAACTCAGAAATGTTGGCTCCTCAATAATTGGTTGGGGTGCCTTTTCCATGAATTACTGCATCAATGCGGCAATGTGGCATGGAGGCGATCAGTCTGTGACACTGCTGAGGTGTTATGGAAGCCCAGGTTGCTTTGATAGCAGCCTTCAGCTCGTCTGCATTGTTGGCTCTAGTGTCTCTCATAGATTCTCTATGGGGTTTAGGTCAGGTGAGTTTGCTGGCCAATCAAGCACAGTGATACTGTGGTTAGTAAACCAGGTATTGGTACTTTTGGCAGTGTGGACAGGGGACAAGTTTTGCTGTAAAATGACATTTCCATCTCCAAAAAGCTTGTTGGCAGAAGGAAGCATAAAGTGCTCTAACATTTCCTGGTAGACGGCTGCGCTGACTTTGGTCTTGATAAAACACAGTGGAGCTACAGCAGCAGATGACATGGCTCCCCAAACCATCACTGATTGTGGAGACCACACTAGACCTCAGCAGCTTGGATTGTGGCCTCTCCACTCTTCCTCCAGACTCTGGGACCGCGATTTCCAAATGAAATGCAAAATTTACTTTCATCTGGAAACAACACCTTGGACATTGAGAAGAGTCCGGTTCTTTTCTCCTTGGCCCAGGTAAGACGCGTCTGGTGTTGTCTATTGATCATTAGTGGCTTGACACAAGGAATGCGACAGTTGTAGCCCATGTCCTGGATATGTCTGTGTGGTCGCTCTTGAAGCACTGACTCCAGCAGCCGGCCACCCAACATTTATGAATGGACTTTTCTTAACAATCCAAGGCTGCGGTTATCCCGGTTGCTTGTGCACCTTTTTCTACCACACTTTTTCTTTCCACTCAACTTTCCATTAATAAGCTTCGATACATCACTCTGTGAACAGCCAGCTTCATTAGCAAAGACCTTTTGTGGCTTACCCTCCTTGTGGATTGTGTCAATGACTGCTTTCTGGACATCTGTCAAGTCAGCAGTCTTCTCCAGGATTGTGTAGCCTACTGAACCCAGACTAAGGGACCAGTTTAAACGCTTAGGAAGCCTTTGCATGTGCTTTGTAGTAATTATTCTAATTTTCTGAGATAATGACTTTTGGATTTTCAGTAACAGAAATAAACACGTGAAATAGATCCCTCTGTGTGTAATGGCTCTATATAATATATAGGAATAGATCCCTCTGTGTGTAATGGCTCTATATAATATATAGGAATAGATCCCTCTGTGTGTAATGACTCTATATAATATATAGGAATAGATCCCTCTGTGTGTAATGGACTCTATATAATATATAGGAATAGATCCCTCTGTGTGTAATGACTCTATATAATATAATATATAGGAATAGATCCCTCTGTGTGTAATGGACTCTATATAATATATAGAAATAGATCCCTCTGTGTGTAACGGCTCTATATAATATATAGAAATAGATCCCTCTGTGTGTAATGACTATATAATATATAGGAATAGATCCCTCTGTGTGTAATGACTCTATATAATACATAGGAATAGATCCCTCTGTGTGTAATGACTCTATATAATATATAGGAATAGATCCCTCTGTGTGTAATGACTCTATATAATATATAGGAATAGATCCCTCTGTGTGTAATGACTCTATATAATATATAGGAATAGATCCCTCTGTGTGTAATGACTCTATATAACATATAGGAATAGATCCCTCTGTGTGTAATGACTCTATATAATATATAGAAATAGATCCCTCTGTGTGTAATGGCTCTATATAATATATAGGAATAGATCCCTCTGTGTGTAATGACTCTATATAATATATAGGAATAGATTCCTCTGTGTGTAATGGCTGTATATAATATATAGGAATAGATCCCTCTGTGTGTAATGACTCTATATAATATATAGGAATAGATCCCTCTGTGTGTAATGACTCTATATAATATATGCGTTTTCCTTTTTGTATTGAATTACTGAAATAAATTAACTTTTTGATGTTATTCTAATTTATTGAGAGGCATTTGTATATTGATTGTGATTATAATATGTAACGTATTACAGAGTTTGTAGAATATTTGATCATTTTTCCAAAGGCCACATTTTGCCCCAAAAAATCCGTGCTAAAGATAATGTAAATTAACATTGATATTTTAATTTAACAGATTAAAAACAAACAAACAAGAGGTATAAAACATTCCACATAAGAATGTTTATTAGCATGGAATTTGCCAATTATCTCTTTAGCAGATACCAATAAAGACCTTGGGTCAAGAGAGAGACGTTGTTTCGTTGCATGCTACGTAATATTATGAAAATGCCGGAGAACACAGAGGCCATTGTGCGGCTGTAGCTGACACCACGCTGGTACCAGTGGGATTTTGCATTCGTAATTGGGAAGGGTGGCACAATCAAGGTAATTGTTAAGAGGATTCTTGCAGTCACAGTGACTGATTCATCCTTCTTGTTGGATCCAGCCTCATTTTTCATATTCCGATGACTCTACCGCGGCTTCTGCTGTTTCTCTTCCAGTTTGATTTCACTTATGAAATGTAGTTTATGACTATGGTTCACATTCTTTGTACCATGCATCCTTTCAGTCATCAGATCAATGGTGGAAATATTAATATTCAGTTATCCACTTTTTTGTTATGGTACAAATAGTTGGAATTCATAGATTTCAATGTCCTGACCCCTACACGGAGAGGTTTCACAGTTTACGGTAACAAGTGCTTCTGTTACGGTCGCCGAGTGGCGGCGAGTGTCCGGAAGTGGACTGTAACGCCTACCTGGAGCCACAGACCCAGAGGGGCTGTAATGGACAGGCTAGAGGGAAGCCACTCACCAAGCAGGACCCCCAGAACCCTGAAACCCTTTAACCCCTATAGAGGGATTTGGAATTACACAGGGCCCTGGAGATCACTACCTGTGGAAGGCTGCAGTCTGATGAGAGTAGTAGTCAGGCAGGGTCAAACCAGGAATTGCGGAACAGGGATAGAATCGGCAGGCAAAGATGTAATCAGAAACAAGCAGAGGTCAAAACCGGACCAGGCAGCGAGGTACAATAACAGCAGGCAGAAGAGTAGTCAGGAAACAAGCGGTAATCAGCACACGAAATCACAGGACGAAACAGGAGCCAGAATTCTCAGAACTATCTCTGGCAGAGGTCAGCAGACAGGAGGGGAATTAAAAAGGGTGTGATGTCTTCCCATAGGCTGTAGTTGAATGATGGTACCTCAGCTGGGAGACACCCGCCACCTACAGTCAGCCAGTGGCACTGCAGGTCCCCAGGAAACCCAGCCCAGTGGATGAACGGAGCCTGCACCCACCGGCGCCGCTGGCATCGACTCCTCTCCCATCACCATTCACGGCAGGAACACGGCAACGCCTGGCGATCGGAGCAGAAGTCGATGGAGTGGACTCCGGTGGTGACGTAACATGGATCCACTGGGCCGTACACCGGACTCTCCTGATAGGAGCTAACCTGGAGTTAACCTCTATACAGGGATTGTCAGGCGCAGCCCCAGGGGGCTAAGGCCCAGGACCACTGAATTTGGCTCTGATGGACTGGTGAGTGGCAGCACGTAGGTGGGGACTCAGACATGGCAGTACGAAAGTGGTAGCTAAGACATGGCGGCATGGAGTTAGTGACTTCGATGTGGCAGCACGGAGGTAGTGGCTCAGACGTGGCAGTACGGAGGTAGTGGCTCAGAATTGGCAGCATGGAGGTAGTGGCTCAGACGTGGCAGTACAGAGGTAGTGACTCAGACTTGGCAGCACGGAAGTAGTGGCTCAGACATTGCCGCACGGAGGTGGTAGCTCAGATGTGGCAGCACGGAGGAAGTGATGGTAGCAAGCTCTGGAAAGAGACGCAAGTTAACAGGAGCAAGTCACTGATACAAAACACAAGGGCGCAGGGTCAGACACAGTAATGCGTATGGCCGCCTGCCACACTGCCCTGCTGACACCTATGTCCTCTGGGACCCTGTCCCCACTCCTGGCTGTCTAAGGGCAATCTTTCCTCTGTCCTACCTCTTATCTACGCCTCCCTGGCTATTGCAACGTTTTGTTGATATTAAGACGCCGCACGTCCAACGCAGTCCCCAGACGTTTTCTTTTTCGTCCCATGCATGTTTTCATGACACGCAAATCCTTGATAAAGGCCCACACCGGCCGAAACGTTGGTTTTGCTCTGTCTTGGTAGTGGCGATTCTCTCTGCAGCTAGTCTAAATAAATCACATTTTGCATTATCCTTGTGTTATCTCCATTTGTGTGCTTGGGATTTGCTATAATATTTGAATTCCCCATTTCCCTTAAGCACCTCTTCTCCTGTATGCAGTTGAGACCAGCTCCATTCCTCTACAGTAATGCGTATGGGACCTGAGAACTATCAACACACTAATGATAGGCAACGTTTCTCAGATGCCTCCTTTAAGGGGAGGCAGGCTTAAATACCGTTAGGGTAATAGCTGACCTCAAGGATCACTTCCGGGTAATGGGACGCTGGCCCTTTAAGAAAGGGGGCATGGCCATGGGCACTCTGAGAAGACCTGTGTGTGTCCTGGAAGCAAGTGGAGGCAGCGGCAGATCCTGGGGCAGGAGCAGGGCGCATGGAACTGGCGGGCAAGTGAGGAGAGCAGCGCTCCCGCCGCAGCCTGGGAGTGGGAATGTACGGGGGTGCTCTACTGGGCACTACAGCATCATTGCTAAATGAACTATATTACTTAAAAAACATATATCTACAGATTTCGCCCCCAAAACTACTCAAATGCACATGTAGCTCTTTCAAAGACAAGTCCAGAAATACCTTTATATGACCAGGCTGTTCCCATATTACTGTAGATCTGAAGCCTCTGTCACTCCAGCTCTCTTTTCCCACCCAGCGTCGCTTTTACAGTTAGGTCCAGAAATATTTGGACAGTGACAATTTTCGCGAGTTGGGCTCTGCATGCCACCACATTGGATTTGAAATGAAATCTCTACAACAGAATTCAAGTGCAGATTGTAACGTTTAATTTGAAGGTTTGAACAAAAATATCTGATAGAAATTGTAGGAATTGTACACATTTCTTTACAAACACTCCACATTTTAGGAGGTCAAAAGTAATTGGACATATAAACCAAACCCAAACAAAATATTTTTATTTTCAATATTTTGTTGCGAATCCTTTGGAGGCAATCACTGCCTTAAGTCTGGAACCCATGGACATCACCAAACGCTGGGTTTCCTCCTTCTTAATGCTTTGCCAGGCCTTTACAGCCGCAGCCTTCAGGTCTTGCTTGTTTGTGGGTCTTTCCGTCTTAAGTCTGGATTTGAGCAAGTGAAATGCATGCTCAATTGGGTTAAGATCTGGTGATTGACTTGGCCATTGCAGAATGTTCCACTTTTTTGCACTCATGAACTCCTGGGTAGCTTTGGCTGTATGCTTGGGGTCATTGTCCATCTGTACTATGAAGCGCCGTCCGATCAACTTTGCGGCATTTGGCTGAATCTGGGCTGAAAGTATATCCCGGTACACTTCAGAATTCATCCGGCTACTCTTGTCTGCTGTTATGTCATCAATAAACACAAGTGACCCAGTGCCATTGAAAGCCATGCATGCCCATGCCATCACGTTGCCTCCACCATGTTTTACAGAGGATGTGGTGTGCCTTGGATCATGTGCCGTTCCCTTTCTTCTCCAAACTTTTTTCTTCCCATCATTCTGGTACAGGTTGATCTTGGTCTCGGTCTCATCTGTCCATAGAATACTTTTCCAGAACTGAGCTGGCTTCATGAGGTGTTTTTCAGCAAATTTAACTCTGGCCTGTCTATTTTTGGAATTGATGAATGGTTGCATCTAGATGTGAACCCTTTGTATTTACTTTCATGGAGTCTTCTCTTTACTGTTGACTTAGAGACAGATACACCTACTTCACTGAGAGTGTTCTGGACTTCAGTTGATGTTGTGAACGGGTTCTTCTTCACCAAAGAAAGTATGCGGCGATCATCCACCACTGTTGTCATCCGTGGACGCCCAGGCCTTTTTGAGTTCCCAAGCTCACCAGTCAATTCCTTTTTTCTCAGAATGTACCCGACTGTTGATTTTGCTACTCCAAGCATGTCTGCTATCTCTCTGATGGATTTTTTTCTTTTTTTCAGCCTCAGGATGTTCTGCTTCACCTCAATTGAGAGTTCCTTAGACCGCATGTTGTCTGGTCACAGCAACAGCTTCCAAATGCAAAACCACACACCTGTAATCAACCCCAGACCTTTTAACTACTTCATTGATTACAGGTTAACGAGGGAGACGCCTTCAGAGTTAATTGCAGCCCTTAGAGTCCCTTGTCCAATTACTTTTTGTCCCTTGAAAAAGAGGAGGCTATGCATTACAGAGCTATGATTCCTAAACCCTTTCTCCGATTTGGATGTGAAAACTCTCATATTGCAGCTGGGAGTGTGCACTTTCAGCCCATATTATATATATAATTGTATTTCTGAACATGTTTTTGTAAACAGCTAAAATAACAACTTGTGTCACTGTCCAAATATTTCTGGACCTAACTGTATGCTCACCAAAGTACACACCTTGTAAATAAACTAAAATAAGGTCTTACTTAAAATTCCTAGATCTAAACTGCCGGGTTCTTGTACAAAATAGAGGTCCCAGCTGTGCAGTCCCTAAAGGCCCTTGCACAGACTGAAACAATCCTAACTGGACGACTCAGATGACCACTCGGACCTTTGCTTCCTATGCGGCCATCGAGAGTTCCATGTACCTCCTTAAGAGTCCAGGAGAAAGTGAGGGGAAAATAAGGTAAACCATAAGCTATAATCTGGCAGGAGAAACACAAGACAAACAGGCTGTAGTTCCAAGCAGGGACCACTTCAGAAACATTACCAGAGGAAAATGGAAGCCTGGTGACGCTTTACATAGTTACACCTGCAGTGGGATAGGGCAGACTAAATTACAGCACAGGAAACACTTGTTGTGAAAAAGGCAATGAACACACAAAGTGTACACACAGAGACAAAGAGTTCAGAACCAGGAGTGACGGAGGCTTCAGAGCTACCTTTTAACCTCCTGATTTCTCAGTAATAGAGGAACAAACTGGGTGTGTAAATGTATTGTTGGACTTGTCTTCGAAAGAGCTACATGCACATATAAATAGTTTAGGAATGTGAAATCCTGCTGACAGATTCCCTTTAAAGGGGTTTTTGACAAAATTGAAAGTTGGAGCAGCAGTTGAGAACCTTACTTGGCCATCTCAAGCAGTCCTATAGACAATGGGTAGAGCAGAAGTGTGCATGCTTGACCTCTGCTTCATTTGGGGAGACGCTGCAGAGCTCCATTTTTTTTGGATCAGTGATTACAGTATATGGATCAGTTGTCAAAAGAGCAGCGTTCAATCACTAGAAGATAACTTATAATCTTGGCCAAACCCCTTTAAATGTTTTTTCCTATTGCAGTTAGGTTACATTCACATTAATTCAGTGCTCTAGGTTTTCGTTCGAATTTCCCCAAATACTGTACTCCAATGGGAACCCCGACGTAGCCATTCGCTTCAATGGAACCGAAGGAGTCACTGTGTACAAATTAGGAATATTAGGACCTCCGTTCTTGCAGTGTTTGTCTTTTTCACATTTTTGTGAAAAATTCGGCAAGGTGGAGGCCACATAATGTCTCAATCAGCTTCACTGAATTGAGTGGCACTTTTGGGGTTCCCTTTGGAATTCTGTTTGTTTTTTTTTGAGAGTTCCAACAGAAACCCCGACCCATCATATTATTCATGTTATCCCTTATCTGAATTTGTGTATCTGGAAAGGAATTGATCTAACAATTGTTACATTACAACTTAAAAGGAAAATTTAGAAAGAAATGCTAAAAAAAGAAATAAAAAAAATTCCAGCACTTCCTCCCTAAATCGTCTCCATTTCTTTTATCCTACCTTATCTCAAATTACTATTAAAATTGAGAAATATTTTAAAAAAATCTTTTGTGTCTGAAAAGCTCGCTCATATCTCCTATTGTTCTGTGTGTATCTGTCGGAAGGCTGCAGCAGGAGCCTCCCCCTATGTTCACATAACTAATTTTTATGGCTAAAAAAAATCTGATTTATAGGGTAATCCTCATCAGAAATCCGAGTATTTCCCCAATGTTTTTATTCGATTTTCAATTTATCACACATATTTTTTACTTGTACTGGCAGTCCCAGGGTTATGAAGGTTTGTTTGTAACTCGAACTGTCCGGTCCTCTTCTTTCTGTAGCGCCCCTGAAGCCATCAGGGAGCTACAAGGTACTGCATCCCCACCAAGATGCAGGGCCTACCTGCAGGGACCCAGAAGATCAGTGCCGGTAACAACCAAACATTCCAGTTAATCCCTGTTTTTCCCCAAATTCCCCAAATGACTGGTGACAGACTAGGGTTGGACCCAATGGATGGCCACCCAGGGGCGGAGCCGATCCAGTCCATTAGACGACAACCAAGTCGGAGGGGATGAGTAGTTGGTCAGTGACCGTGAGAGAGAGAGGAAGCACTGACAGGAGTGTGACAGTGACCTGAGGGCCCAGGCGGTTGGTTGCCGGTGGAGTACTCCCGGAACCATAGCACCAACTGGGTACAGAATCCTAGGTCAGGCAAACGCTCCAGGCAGACCTGATAAAATCTGCACAGTGAGGGGACCATCCAGGACCTCACTGACCTTGAAGTTCAGGACATAGGAGCAACGGGAGAATAAGGGACAGGACCAGAGGAACCGACCCCACTGGGTTCACGCTACTGTCATATGGGTTACCGTTGAGAGACTAACAAAAAGGGACCCCCAGATGCTCCAAGCCACGGGGACCCACCAATCAGAGACAGGTGCAGGGAAAAGAAGCCACCAGGTCACTATGTCGCGGGCGGAGGAGGGGACGCCGCGCTCTCCCACTGCTTGGGTCCGGCTGACGCGGCTGCTGCGGCCTGCTGCTGCTCGGTGGCTCGAGCGATGGACCGGATCCCGGGGACTCTAGCGGCGCTCCTCGCCCGTGAATGAAATGGGGGTTTTGGGTGTGGGGATTGTGGATTGTCCGTGACGCCACCCACAGTTGTGGTGAAGGGATGTACACCACCGCTGCTCTGGCTGGGGAATCCCGGGAGTAATGGTATGGAGCAGCCAGTTGTTGTGTTGCCCCTCCGTGGGTAGGGGTTGGTGATCCCGGGGCCCAGTGATGGGGTTGGGATGGTGGGCAGGCGGGTAGGGGGCCTGCGGAGGTGCAGGGGCAGCGCTGTGCCGCACGGCACGGAGGTACTCACTCAGCCAGTAAACACGACACAGTTCTTGGTAAACAAACGGCTGGTTGGACGGGTCCCTCGGACGGTTGCACTGCTAATATCCCCTGACCCCAGGTTGTTAGTGTAAGTCCTTTCCTTCGCCTCCGTGCACACTCTTCCTGCTCTCCGGTTTCCAGCTGGCTCCCCGATTCAGTACTGGGGGGCCACCGCCCAGCCCCGGCTACCTGCAGTTCCACCAACTGGCTCCCTGCAGACGGCCACTACCGTCTGCCTGACTTTCTTCACAGGGGCCCTAGGCTCCAACCTAGGCCCCAGTCTGCGTCTGCCTCTCTGCAGACCTCCTCTCTCCTTCACTCCTGAACTTGTCTCAGCTCGTTTCCTGCCTCAGGCCAGCTCACTCCAGGGTGGGCGCCTCCATCTCCTGACTCCGCCCACCTGGTGTGTCAGTCTGAGCCCGAGGCAGAAAGCAGGTCACTTTGGGGATGTCTGCTGTGAACTGCTGGGGGTGGGGGTGTGTGCGTGTTGTTACCTGTGTCCCCTGGCTTGTCCAGGGCGACACAACTACACCAGCACTGGCACTAAGGGGACCAGAGGTCAAGACCAGCCTTCCTTGGGTTGCCAGTTTCCATCTCACTGTGAGTAAAGGAACTGTTACACTGGAACCCCTTGTGTGGCCTACCTTCTTTTCGCACCCATTAACATCACCTATCCTCTGGGGCCTGGCCCTACTTGCAGAGGGCCTAACATCCAGGCTGCCCCCAACACCAGCCCCAGTAGTGAGAACTGTGTAGCCGCAACCCGCAAGTGGCGTCACGATATAAACTCTTATCTAATCTTCCCTGTAAATATACCCCCTTTTAAAAAGCGTCCCCAGGGACACGGAACCGGGCAACGGCCACTAAGTGACATCTCCCCAGCAATACACCGCCCAGCACCGAGTACCCCATAGCCCTGGGCGACACATTTCCGCCATCAAGCTCTGCATATCCAGCTTCTTCATTGTGGGCCAAATCCAGGCCTCAGAGGTCACTGTGTGTCACAAGGTTGTGGCGGATGTATTGACATCACGACGTTGTAACATTACAGCATGCAGTGACCTCCGAGGTCTGGAAGTCCTGGCCTATAGTGAAGAAACCGAAAATGTGGCGCGCAACGGTGGAAAGAAGAGGACTGGACGGCAAGTAGCGGGGCTTCTGGAGAGGTCAGCGATAAAATAAGGACTCTCAGTAGAAAGAAGAGGACCAGACAGCAGCCAGCGGTGGTGAGATCAGAATTTTGTAACAGCGGAAAGAAGACCAGACGACGGACAGCGAGCAGTGGGGCAACTGGGAGGTGAACTGTATTAGTTTCTTATGATTAATTTTACATTTTAAGTTTGGAACTGAGTCGTACATAAGTCGCATATTTGTAAGACGACAGTCTGTATAAGATTCAAAGGATAAAGTCCACAACAAAGCCGGATCAAGACGTTTTCCTGTAACAATGACTTTTCAGAAGATATTCCGGAAAAATGCTCCAGATTCCAATTGACTTCCATTATACTTGGTACACAACTTGTGTCCGTCCAAGCGTCCAACCTGCTCAATTCGAGTACAGAGCACCCGAGCATGGTAGTGCCCGCTCATCACTAGTTACGAGTACTGAGCACCTGAGCATGGTAGTGCCCGCTCATCACTAGTTACGAGTACTGAGCACCTGAGCATGGTAGTGCCCGCTCATCACTAGTTACAAGAACCTGGCACCTGGGCATGGTAGTGCCCGCTCATCACTAGTTACAAGTACTGAGCACCTGAGCATGGTAGTGCCCACTCATCACTAGTTACGAGTACTGAGCACCTGAGCATGGTAGTGCCCGCTCATCACTAGTTACGAGTACTGAGCACCTGAGCATGGTAGTGCCCGCTCATCACTAGTTACAAGTACTGAGCACCTGAGCATGGTAGTGCCCACTCATCACTAGTTACGAGTACTGAGCACCTGAGCATGGTAGTGCCCGCTCATCACTAGTTACGAGTACTGAGCACCTGAGCATGGTAGTGCCCACTCATCACTAGTTACGAGTACAGAGCACCTGAGCATGGTAGTGCCCACTCATCACTAGTTACGAGTACAGAGCACCCGAGCATGGTAGTGCCCGCTCATCACTAGTTACGAGTACAGAGCACCCGAGCATGGTAGTGCCCGCTCATCACTAGTTACGAGTACAGAGCACCCGAGCATGGGAGTGCTTGCTCATCACTAGTTACCAGTACTGAGCACCTGAGCATGGTAGTGCCCGCTCATCACTAGTTACGAGTACCGAGCACCCGAGCATGGTAGTGCCCGCTCATCACTAGTTACGAGTACTGAGCACCTGAGCATGGTAGTGCCCGCTCATCACTAGTTACGAGTGCTGAGCACCCGAGCATGGTAGTGCCCACTCATCACTAGTTACGAGTACCGAGCACCCGAGCAAGGTAGTGCCCGCTCATCACTAGTTACGAGTACTGAGCACCTGAGCATGGTAGTGCCCGCTCATCACTAGTTACGAGTGCTGAGCACCCGAGCATGGTAGTGCCCACTCATCACTAGTTACGAGTACCGAGCACCCGAGCAAGGTAGTGCCCGCTCATCACTAGTTACAAGTACTGAGCACCCGAGCATGGTAGTGCCCGCTCATCACCAATGGATAGCATTCGTAAGCAAAAAACAGACTGAGGCCTTACATGCAGCTGATTCCTTCAACAAGTGTAACTATTCATATCTCATTATATTATTGGCTCAGTTCTTTCTCATTGATTTCTATGGGGGAAAATCAGGCCATACCACCTAGCTGTGGTTCGACAGGTGGGACTATCGTCGCTTTCCATTTGTCATGACCCATATTAGGTACATTTCCTAGAACTGCATTTTTCAGAGAAAAAAAAAACAAATATGTCAAAACCCTGTCATTAACAAACACACAGTTTTGTCCCAGTTTTTACTGGACGAGGCCTCACCACCACCGGCTCATGTGGCTTTGTACCCTTAGGTAAACACGTTGTATGTGGAACAGAACTATTACACTAATCTTAGCAATAAGGAAAGAGTTTATAGTGCAAGGTGTATAATGCAGGAACTCGCGGCTGCAGCGCGCGGATTTAATCGCTGATAGTGCTCATAGGTTTTGTACAGATTTCAGGTTTATAGATTTCCGCTGTTTGCTTTTCCTGTGTATCAGTACGGTGTATAGCGGCACTCTATTTGTCTTTTACACTGCACTCGCTCTGTACAACACCCTTTGTGCTTTGTGGACGGTGAAGTGCACCTGATTAGCGCTGCCTGGTAACATAGCCAGGACAACAAATCCGGTTCAGACTCAGCTCATGGTAAAGTCTGCATCTACTTATACACACTCGTCTGGATTCCTGCTTTACAGAGTACAGGTCTCAGCTATTGTTTTCCATCTTTGAAGGGTCTGGATTTCCTTATCGGCACACTACGTACTACAATGTCACAGTACATAGGTAATACACACAGTGATGTCACAGTACAGGGGTAATACACACAGTGATGTCACAGTACAGGGGTAATACACAGTGATGTCACAGTACAGGGGTAATACACACAGTGATGTCACAGTACAGGGATAATACACAGTGATGTTACAGCACAGGGATAATACACACAGTGATGTCACAGTACAGGTATAATACACACAGTGATGTCACAGTACAATGATAATACACACAGTGATGTCACAGTACAGGAATAATACACACAGCGATGTCACAGTACAGGGATAATACACACAGTGATGTTACAGTACAGGAATAATACACACAGCGATGTCACAGTACAGGGATAATACACAGTGATGTCACAGTACAGGGATAATACACACAGCGATGTCACAGTACAGGGATAATACACACAGTGATGTCACAGTACAGGAATAATACACACAGCGATGTCACAGTACAGGGATAATACACAGTGATGTCACAGTACAGGGATAATACACACAGCGATGTCACAGTACAGGGATAATACACACAGTGATGTCACAGTACAGGGGTAATACACAAAGTGATGTCACAGTACAGAGATAATACACAGTGATGTTACAGCACAGGGATAATACACACAGTGATGTCACAGTACAGGGATAATACACACAGTGATGTCACAGTACAGGGATAATACACACAGTGATGTCACAGTACAGGGATAATACACACAGTTTTGTCACAGTACAGGGATAATACACACAGTGATGTCACAGTACAGGGATAATACACACAGTGATGTCACAGTACAGGGATAATACACACAGTGATGTCACAGTACGGGGATAATACACACAGTGATGTCACAGCACAGGGATAATACACACAGTGATGTCACAGCACAGGGATAATACACACAGTGATGTCACAGTACAGGGATAATACACACAGTGATGTCACAGTACAGGGATAATACACACAGTGATGTCACAGTACAGGGATAATACACACAGTGATGTCACAGTACAGGGGTAATACACAGTGATGTCACAGTACAGGGATAATACACACAGTGATGTCACAGTACAGGGATAATACACACAGTGATGTCACAGTACAGGGGTAATGCACAGTGATGTCACAGTACAGGGGTAATACACACAGTGATGTCACAGTACAGGGATAATACACAGTGATGTTACAGCACAGGGATAATACACACAGTGATGTCACAGTACAGGTATAATACACACAGTGATGTCACAGTACAATGATAATACACACAGTGATGTTACAGTACAGGGATAATACACACAGTGATGTCACAGTACAGGAATAATACACACAGTGATGTCACAGTACAGGGATAATACACAGTGATGTTACAGCACAGGGATAATACACACAGTGATGTCACAGTACAGGGATAATACACACAGTGATGTCATAGTACAGGGGTAATACACAAAGTGATGTCACAGTACAGGGATAATACACAGTGATGTTACAGCACAGGGATAATACACACAGTGATGTCACAGTACAGGTATAATACACACAGTGATGTCACAGTACAATGATAATACACACAGTGATGTCACAGTACAGGAATAATACACACAGCGATGTCACAGTACAGGGATAATACACACAGTGATGTTACAGTACAGGAATAATACACACAGCGATGTCACAGTACAGGGATAATACACAGTGATGTCACAGTACAGGGATAATACACACAGCGATGTCACAGTACAGGGATAATACACACAGTGATGTCACAGTACAGGAATAATACACACAGCGATGTCACAGTACAGGGATAATACACAGTGATGTCACAGTACAGGGATAATACACACAGCGATGTCACAGTACAGGGATAATACACACAGTGATGTCACAGTACAGGGGTAATACACAAAGTGATGTCACAGTACAGAGATAATACACAGTGATGTTACAGCACAGGGATAATACACACAGTGATGTCACAGTACAGGGATAATACACACAGTGATGTCACAGTACAGGGATAATACACACAGTGATGTCACAGTACAGGGATAATACACACAGTTTTGTCACAGTACAGGGATAATACACACAGTGATGTCACAGTACAGGGATAATACACACAGTGATGTCACAGTACAGGGATAATACACACAGTGATGTCACAGTACGGGGATAATACACACAGTGATGTCACAGCACAGGGATAATACACACAGTGATGTCACAGCACAGGGATAATACACACAGTGATGTCACAGTACAGGGATAATACACACAGTGATGTCACAGTACAGGGATAATACACACAGTGATGTCACAGTACAGGGATAATACACACAGTGATGTCACAGTACAGGGGTAATACACAGTGATGTCACAGTACAGGGATAATACACACAGTGATGTCACAGTACAGGGATAATACACACAGTGATGTCACAGTACAGGGGTAATGCACAGTGATGTCACAGTACAGGGGTAATACACACAGTGATGTCACAGTACAGGGATAATACACAGTGATGTTACAGCACAGGGATAATACACACAGTGATGTCACAGTACAGGTATAATACACACAGTGATGTCACAGTACAATGATAATACACACAGTGATGTTACAGTACAGGGATAATACACACAGTGATGTCACAGTACAGGAATAATACACACAGTGATGTCACAGTACAGGGATAATACACAGTGATGTTACAGCACAGGGATAATACACACAGTGATGTCACAGTACAGGGATAATACACACAGTGATGTCATAGTACAGGGGTAATACACAAAGTGATGTCACAGTACAGGGATAATACACAGTGATGTTACAGCACAGGGATAATACACACAGTGATGTCACAGTACAGGGATAATACACACAGCGATGTCACAGTACAGGGATAATACACACAATGATGTCACAGTACAAGGATAATACACACAGTGATGTCACAGTACAGGGATAATACACACATTGATGTCACAGTACAGGGATAATACACACAGTGATGTCACAGTACAGAGATAATACACACAGTGATGTCACAGTACAGGGATAATACACACATTGATGTCACAGTACAGGGATAATACACACAGTGATGTCACAGTACAGGGATAATACACAGTGATGTCACAGTACAGGGATAATACACACAGTGATGTCACAGTACAGGGATAATACACAGTGATGTCACAGTACAGGGATAATACACACAGTGATGTCACAGTACAGGGATAATACACACAGTGATGTCACAGTACAGGGATAATACACAGTGATGTCACAGTACAGGGATAATGCACACAGTGATTTCACAGTACAGGGGTAATACACAGTGATGTCACAGTACAGGGGTAATACACACAGTGATGTCACAGTACAGGGATAATACACAGAGTGATGTCACAGTACAGGGATAATACACACAGTGATGTCACAGTACAGGGATAATACACACAGTGATGTCACAGTACAGGGATAATGCACACAGTGATGTAATGCACACATATTATCTCTATACTGTGACATCACTGTGTATTATCCCTGTACTGTGACATCACTGGTGTGCATTACCCCTGTACTGTGACATCACTGTGTGTATTATCTCTATACTGTGACATCACTGTGTATTATCCCTGTACTGTGACATCACTGGTGTGCATTACCTCTGTACTGTGTCATCACTGTGGGCATTACATCACTGTGTGTATTATTCGTGTACTGTGACATCACTGTGTGTATTACACCTGTACTGTGTCATCACTGTGTGTATTATCCCTGTACTGTGACATCACTGGTGTGCATTATCCCTGTACTGTGACATCACTGTGTGTATTATCTCTATACTGTGACATCACTGTGTATTATCCCTGTACTGTGTCATCACTGTGGGCATTACATCACTGTGTGTATTATTCGTGTACTGTGACATCACTGTGTGTATTATCCCTGTACTGTGACATCACTGTGTGTATTATCCCTGTTCTGTGACATCACTGTGTGTATTATCCCTCTACTGTGACATCACTGTGTGCATTATCCCTGTTCTGTGACATCACTGTGTATTTTCCCTGTACTGTAACATCACTATGTATTATCCCTGTACTGTGACATCACTGTGTGCACTATCACTGTACTGTGACATCACTGTGTGCATTATCCCTGTACTGTGACATCACTGTGTGTATTATCCCTGTTCTGTGACATCACTGTGTGTATTATCCCTCTACTGTGACATCACTGTGTGCATTATCCCTGTTCTGTGACATCACTGTGTGTATTATCCCTGTACTGTGACATCACTGTGTGTATTATCCCTGTACTGTAACATCACTATGTGTATTATCCCTGTACTGTGGCATCGCTGTGTGTATTACCCCTGTACTGTGTCATCACTGTGTGTATTATCCCTGTACTGTGACATAACTGTGTGTATTATCCCTGTTCTGTGAAATCACTGTGTTTATTATCCCTCTACTGTGACATCACTGTGTGCATTATCCCTGTTCTGTGACATCACTGTGTGTATTATCCCTGTACTGTAACATCACTATGTGTATTATCCCTGTACTGTGACATCGCTGTGTGTATTACCCCTGTACTGTGTCATCACTGTGTGTATTATCCCTGTACTGTGACATAACTGTGTGTATTATCCCTGTTCTGTGACATCACTGTGTGTATTATCCCTGTACTGTGACATCACTGTGTGTATTATCCCTGTACTGTGACATCACTCTGTGTATTATCCCTGTACTGTGACATCACTGTGTGTATTACCCCTGTACTGTGACATCACTGTGTGTATTACCCCTGTACTGTGAAATCACTGTGTGCATTATCCCTGTACTGTGACATCACTGTGCATTATCCCTGTACTGTGACATCACTGTGTGTATTATCCCTGTACTGTGACATCACTGTGTGTATTATCCCTGTACTGTGACATCACTGTGTATTATCCCTGTACTGTGACATCACTGTGTGTATTATCCCTGTACTGTGACATCACTGTGTATTATCCCTGTACTGTGACATCACTGTGTGTATTATCCCTGTACTGTGACATCATTGTGTGTATTATCCCTGTACTGTGACATCACTGTGTGTATTATCTCTGTACTGGGACATCACTGTGTGCTTTATCCCTGTACTGTGACATCACTGTGTGCTTTATCCCTGTACTGTGACATCACTGTGTATTATCCCTGTGCTGTGACATCACTGTGTGTATTATCCCTGTGCTGTGACATCACTGTGTGTATTATCCCCGTACTGTGACATCACTGTGTGTATTATCCCTGTACTGTGACATCACTGTGTGTATTATCCCTGTGCTGTGACATCACTGTGTGTATTATCCCTGTGCTGTAACATTGATGCACACAGTGATGCCACAGTACAGGGATAATACACACAGTGATGTCACAGTACAGGGATAATACACACAGTGATGTCACAGTACAGGTGTAATACACACAGTGATGTCACAGTATAGAGATAATACACACAGTGATGTCACAGTACAGGTGTAATACACACAGTAATGTAATGCCCACAGTGATGACACAGTACAGAGGTAATGCACACCAGTGATGTCACAGTACAGGGATAATACACAGTGATGTCACAGTATAGAGATAATACACACAGTGATGTCACAGTACAGGGATAATGCACACAGTGATGTCACAGCACAGGGATAATGCACACAGTGATGTCACAGTACAGGGGTAATACACACAGCGATGCCACAGTACAGGGATAATACACATAGTGATGTCACAGTACAGGGATAATACACACAGTGATGTCACAGTACAGGGGTAATACACAGTGATGTCACAGTACAGGGGTAATACACACAGTGATGTCACAGTACAGGGATAATACACACAGTGATGTCACAGTACAGGGATAATGCAAACAGTGATGTCACAGTACAGGAATAATACACACAGTGATGTCACAGTACAGGGATAACACACACAGTGATGTCACAGTACAGGGATAATACACACAGTGATGTCACAGTACAGGGATAATACACACAGTGATGTCACAGTACAGGGATAATACACACAGTGATGACACAGTACAGGGATAATACACACAGCGATGTCACAGTACAGGGATAATACACACAGTGATGTCACAGTACAGGGATAATACACACAGTGCTGTCACAGTACAGGGATAATGCAAACAGTGATGTCACAGTACAGGAATAATACACACAGTGATGTCACAGTACAGGGATAACACACACAGTGATGTCACAGTACAGGGATAATACACACAGTGATGTCACAGTACAGGGATAATACACACAGTGATGTCACAGTACAGGGATAATACACACAGTGATGTCACAATACAGGGGTAATACACACAGTGATGTCACAGTACAGGGATAATACACACAGTGATGTCACAATACAGGGATAATACACACAGTGATGTCACAGTACAGGGATAATACACACAGTAGTACAGGGATAATACACACAGTGATGTCACAGTACACGAATAATACACACAGTGATATCACAGTACACGAATAATACACACAGTGATGTCACAGTACAGGGGTAATGCACACCAGTAATGTCACAGTACAGGGATAATACACAGTGATGTCACAGTACAGGGGTAATACACACAGTGATGTCACAGTACAGGGATAATACACACAGTGATGTCACAGTACAGGGATAATGCAAACAGTGATGTCACAGTACAGGAATAATACACACAGTGATGTCACAGTACAGGGATAACACACACAGTGATGTCACAGTACAGGGATAATACACACAGTGATGTCACAGTACAGGGATAATACACACAGTGATGTCACAGTACAGGGATAATACACACAGTGATGTCACAGTACAGGGATAATACACACAGTGATGTCACAGTACAGGGATAATACACACAGTGATGTCACAGTACAGGGATAATACACACAGTGATGTCACAGTACAGGGATAATACACACAGTGATGTCACAGTACAGGGATAATACACACAGTGATGTCACAGTACAGGGATAATACACACAGTGATGTCACAGTACAGGGATAATACACACAGTGATGTCACAGTACAGGGATAATACACACAGTAGTACAGGGATAATACACACAGTGATGTCACAGTACACGAATAATACACACAGTGATGTCACAGTACAGGGGTAATGCACACCAGTAATGTCACAGTACAGGGATAATACACAGTGATGTCACAGTATAGAGATAATACACACAGTGATGTCACAGTACAGGGATAATGCACAGTGATGCCACAGTACAGAGATAATACACACAGTGATGTAATGCACACAGTGATGTCACAGTACAGGGATAATATACACAGTGATGTCACAGTACAGGGATAACACACACAGTGATGTCACAGTACAGGATAATACACACAGAGATGTCACAGTACAGGGATAATACACACAGTGATGTCACAGTACAGGGATAATACACACAGCGATGTCACAGTACAGGGATAATACACACAATGATGTCACAGTACAAGGATAATACACACAGTGATGTCACAGTACAGGGATAATACACACATTGATGTCACAGTACAGGGATAATACACACAGTGATGTCACAGTACAGGGATAATACACACAGCGATGTCACAGTACAGGGATAATACACACAGCGATGTCACAGTACAGGGATAATACACACAGCGATGTCACAGTACAGGGATAATACACACAGCGATGTCACAGTACAGGATAATACACACAGTGATCTCACAGTACAAGGATAATACACACAGTGATGTCACAGTACAGGGATAATACACACAGTGATGTCACAGTACAGGGGTAATACACACAGTGATGTCACAGTACAGGGATTATACACACAGTGATGTCACAGTACAGGGGTAATACACACAGTGATGTCACAGTACAGGGATAATACACACAGTGATGTCACAGTACAGGGATAATACACACAGTGATGTCACAGTACAGGGATAATACACACAGTGATGTCACAGTACAGGGGTAATACACACAGTGATCTCACAGTACAGGATAATACACACAGTGATCTCACAGTACAAGGATAATACACACAGTGATGTCACAGTACAGGGGTAATACACAAAGTGATGTCACAGTACAGAGATAATACACAGTGATGTTACAGCACAGGGATAATACACACAGTGATGTCACAGTACAGGGATAATACACACAGTGATGTCACAGTACAGGGATAATACACACAGTGATGTCACAGTACAGGGATAATACACACAGTTTTGTCACAGTACAGGGATAATACACACAGTGATGTCACAGTACAGGGATAATACACACAGTGATGTCACAGTACAGGGATAATACACACAGTGATGTCACAGTACGGGGATAATACACACAGTGATGTCACAGCACAGGGATAATACACACAGTGATGTCACAGCACAGGGATAATACACACAGTGATGTCACAGTACAGGGATAATACACACAGTGATGTCACAGTACAGGGATAATACACACAGTGATGTCACAGTACAGGGATAATACACACAGTGATGTCACAGTACAGGGGTAATACACAGTGATGTCACAGTACAGGGATAATACACACAGTGATGTCACAGTACAGGGATAATACACACAGTGATGTCACAGTACAGGGGTAATGCACAGTGATGTCACAGTACAGGGGTAATACACACAGTGATGTCACAGTACAGGGATAATACACAGTGATGTTACAGCACAGGGATAATACACACAGTGATGTCACAGTACAGGTATAATACACACAGTGATGTCACAGTACAATGATAATACACACAGTGATGTTACAGTACAGGGATAATACACACAGTGATGTCACAGTACAGGAATAATACACACAGTGATGTCACAGTACAGGGATAATACACAGTGATGTTACAGCACAGGGATAATACACACAGTGATGTCACAGTACAGGGATAATACACACAGTGATGTCATAGTACAGGGGTAATACACAAAGTGATGTCACAGTACAGGGATAATACACAGTGATGTTACAGCACAGGGATAATACACACAGTGATGTCACAGTACAGGGATAATACACACAGCGATGTCACAGTACAGGGATAATACACACAATGATGTCACAGTACAAGGATAATACACACAGTGATGTCACAGTACAGGGATAATACACACATTGATGTCACAGTACAGGGATAATACACACAGTGATGTCACAGTACAGAGATAATACACACAGTGATGTCACAGTACAGGGATAATACACACATTGATGTCACAGTACAGGGATAATACACACAGTGATGTCACAGTACAGGGATAATACACAGTGATGTCACAGTACAGGGATAATACACACAGTGATGTCACAGTACAGGGATAATACACAGTGATGTCACAGTACAGGGATAATACACACAGTGATGTCACAGTACAGGGATAATACACACAGTGATGTCACAGTACAGGGATAATACACAGTGATGTCACAGTACAGGGATAATGCACACAGTGATTTCACAGTACAGGGGTAATACACAGTGATGTCACAGTACAGGGGTAATACACACAGTGATGTCACAGTACAGGGATAATACACAGAGTGATGTCACAGTACAGGGATAATACACACAGTGATGTCACAGTACAGGGATAATACACACAGTGATGTCACAGTACAGGGATAATGCACACAGTGATGTAATGCACACATATTATCTCTATACTGTGACATCACTGTGTATTATCCCTGTACTGTGACATCACTGGTGTGCATTACCCCTGTACTGTGACATCACTGTGTGTATTATCTCTATACTGTGACATCACTGTGTATTATCCCTGTACTGTGACATCACTGGTGTGCATTACCTCTGTACTGTGTCATCACTGTGGGCATTACATCACTGTGTGTATTATTCGTGTACTGTGACATCACTGTGTGTATTACACCTGTACTGTGTCATCACTGTGTGTATTATCCCTGTACTGTGACATCACTGGTGTGCATTATCCCTGTACTGTGACATCACTGTGTGTATTATCTCTATACTGTGACATCACTGTGTATTATCCCTGTACTGTGTCATCACTGTGGGCATTACATCACTGTGTGTATTATTCGTGTACTGTGACATCACTGTGTGTATTATCCCTGTACTGTGACATCACTGTGTGTATTATCCCTGTTCTGTGACATCACTGTGTGTATTATCCCTCTACTGTGACATCACTGTGTGCATTATCCCTGTTCTGTGACATCACTGTGTATTTTCCCTGTACTGTAACATCACTATGTATTATCCCTGTACTGTGACATCACTGTGTGCACTATCACTGTACTGTGACATCACTGTGTGCATTATCCCTGTACTGTGACATCACTGTGTGTATTATCCCTGTTCTGTGACATCACTGTGTGTATTATCCCTCTACTGTGACATCACTGTGTGCATTATCCCTGTTCTGTGACATCACTGTGTGTATTATCCCTGTACTGTGACATCACTGTGTGTATTATCCCTGTACTGTAACATCACTATGTGTATTATCCCTGTACTGTGGCATCGCTGTGTGTATTACCCCTGTACTGTGTCATCACTGTGTGTATTATCCCTGTACTGTGACATAACTGTGTGTATTATCCCTGTTCTGTGAAATCACTGTGTTTATTATCCCTCTACTGTGACATCACTGTGTGCATTATCCCTGTTCTGTGACATCACTGTGTGTATTATCCCTGTACTGTAACATCACTATGTGTATTATCCCTGTACTGTGACATCGCTGTGTGTATTACCCCTGTACTGTGTCATCACTGTGTGTATTATCCCTGTACTGTGACATAACTGTGTGTATTATCCCTGTTCTGTGACATCACTGTGTGTATTATCCCTGTACTGTGACATCACTGTGTGTATTATCCCTGTACTGTGACATCACTCTGTGTATTATCCCTGTACTGTGACATCACTGTGTGTATTACCCCTGTACTGTGACATCACTGTGTGTATTACCCCTGTACTGTGAAATCACTGTGTGCATTATCCCTGTACTGTGACATCACTGTGCATTATCCCTGTACTGTGACATCACTGTGTGTATTATCCCTGTACTGTGACATCACTGTGTGTATTATCCCTGTACTGTGACATCACTGTGTATTATCCCTGTACTGTGACATCACTGTGTGTATTATCCCTGTACTGTGACATCACTGTGTATTATCCCTGTACTGTGACATCACTGTGTGTATTATCCCTGTACTGTGACATCATTGTGTGTATTATCCCTGTACTGTGACATCACTGTGTGTATTATCTCTGTACTGGGACATCACTGTGTGCTTTATCCCTGTACTGTGACATCACTGTGTGCTTTATCCCTGTACTGTGACATCACTGTGTATTATCCCTGTGCTGTGACATCACTGTGTGTATTATCCCTGTGCTGTGACATCACTGTGTGTATTATCCCCGTACTGTGACATCACTGTGTGTATTATCCCTGTACTGTGACATCACTGTGTGTATTATCCCTGTGCTGTGACATCACTGTGTGTATTATCCCTGTGCTGTAACATTGATGCACACAGTGATGCCACAGTACAGGGATAATACACACAGTGATGTCACAGTACAGGGATAATACACACAGTGATGTCACAGTACAGGTGTAATACACACAGTGATGTCACAGTATAGAGATAATACACACAGTGATGTCACAGTACAGGTGTAATACACACAGTAATGTAATGCCCACAGTGATGACACAGTACAGAGGTAATGCACACCAGTGATGTCACAGTACAGGGATAATACACAGTGATGTCACAGTATAGAGATAATACACACAGTGATGTCACAGTACAGGGATAATGCACACAGTGATGTCACAGCACAGGGATAATGCACACAGTGATGTCACAGTACAGGGGTAATACACACAGCGATGCCACAGTACAGGGATAATACACATAGTGATGTCACAGTACAGGGATAATACACACAGTGATGTCACAGTACAGGGGTAATACACAGTGATGTCACAGTACAGGGGTAATACACACAGTGATGTCACAGTACAGGGATAATACACACAGTGATGTCACAGTACAGGGATAATGCAAACAGTGATGTCACAGTACAGGAATAATACACACAGTGATGTCACAGTACAGGGATAACACACACAGTGATGTCACAGTACAGGGATAATACACACAGTGATGTCACAGTACAGGGATAATACACACAGTGATGTCACAGTACAGGGATAATACACACAGTGATGACACAGTACAGGGATAATACACACAGCGATGTCACAGTACAGGGATAATACACACAGTGATGTCACAGTACAGGGATAATACACACAGTGCTGTCACAGTACAGGGATAATGCAAACAGTGATGTCACAGTACAGGAATAATACACACAGTGATGTCACAGTACAGGGATAACACACACAGTGATGTCACAGTACAGGGATAATACACACAGTGATGTCACAGTACAGGGATAATACACACAGTGATGTCACAGTACAGGGATAATACACACAGTGATGTCACAATACAGGGGTAATACACACAGTGATGTCACAGTACAGGGATAATACACACAGTGATGTCACAATACAGGGATAATACACACAGTGATGTCACAGTACAGGGATAATACACACAGTAGTACAGGGATAATACACACAGTGATGTCACAGTACACGAATAATACACACAGTGATATCACAGTACACGAATAATACACACAGTGATGTCACAGTACAGGGGTAATGCACACCAGTAATGTCACAGTACAGGGATAATACACAGTGATGTCACAGTACAGGGGTAATACACACAGTGATGTCACAGTACAGGGATAATACACACAGTGATGTCACAGTACAGGGATAATGCAAACAGTGATGTCACAGTACAGGAATAATACACACAGTGATGTCACAGTACAGGGATAACACACACAGTGATGTCACAGTACAGGGATAATACACACAGTGATGTCACAGTACAGGGATAATACACACAGTGATGTCACAGTACAGGGATAATACACACAGTGATGTCACAGTACAGGGATAATACACACAGTGATGTCACAGTACAGGGATAATACACACAGTGATGTCACAGTACAGGGATAATACACACAGTGATGTCACAGTACAGGGATAATACACACAGTGATGTCACAGTACAGGGATAATACACACAGTGATGTCACAGTACAGGGATAATACACACAGTGATGTCACAGTACAGGGATAATACACACAGTGATGTCACAGTACAGGGATAATACACACAGTAGTACAGGGATAATACACACAGTGATGTCACAGTACACGAATAATACACACAGTGATGTCACAGTACAGGGGTAATGCACACCAGTAATGTCACAGTACAGGGATAATACACAGTGATGTCACAGTATAGAGATAATACACACAGTGATGTCACAGTACAGGGATAATGCACAGTGATGCCACAGTACAGAGATAATACACACAGTGATGTAATGCACACAGTGATGTCACAGTACAGGGATAATATACACAGTGATGTCACAGTACAGGGATAACACACACAGTGATGTCACAGTACAGGATAATACACACAGAGATGTCACAGTACAGGGATAATACACACAGTGATGTCACAGTACAGGGATAATACACACAGCGATGTCACAGTACAGGGATAATACACACAATGATGTCACAGTACAAGGATAATACACACAGTGATGTCACAGTACAGGGATAATACACACATTGATGTCACAGTACAGGGATAATACACACAGTGATGTCACAGTACAGGGATAATACACACAGCGATGTCACAGTACAGGGATAATACACACAGCGATGTCACAGTACAGGGATAATACACACAGCGATGTCACAGTACAGGGATAATACACACAGCGATGTCACAGTACAGGATAATACACACAGTGATCTCACAGTACAAGGATAATACACACAGTGATGTCACAGTACAGGGATAATACACACAGTGATGTCACAGTACAGGGGTAATACACACAGTGATGTCACAGTACAGGGATTATACACACAGTGATGTCACAGTACAGGGGTAATACACACAGTGATGTCACAGTACAGGGATAATACACACAGTGATGTCACAGTACAGGGATAATACACACAGTGATGTCACAGTACAGGGATAATACACACAGTGATGTCACAGTACAGGGGTAATACACACAGTGATCTCACAGTACAGGATAATACACACAGTGATCTCACAGTACAAGGATAATACACACAGTGATGTCACAGTACAGGGATAATACACACAGTGATGTCACAGTACAGGGATAATACACACAGTGATGTCACAGTACAGGGATAATACACACAGTGATGTCACAGTACAGGGATAATACACACAGTGATGTCACAGTACAGGGATAATACACACAGTGATGTCACAGTACAGGGATAATACACACAGTGATGTCACAGTACAGGGATAATGCACACAGTGATGTCCCAGTACAGGGATAATACACACAGTGATGTCACAGTACAGGGATAATACACACAGTGATGTCACAGTACAGGGATAATACACACAGTGATGTCACAGTACAGGGATAATACACACAGTGATGTCACAGTACAGGGATAATACACACAGTGATGTCACAGTACAGGGATAATACACACAGTGATGTCAGAGTACAGGGATAATACACACAGTGATGTCACAGTACAGGGATAATACACACAGCGATGTCACAGTACAGGGATAATACACACAGCGATGTCACAGTACAGGGATAATACACACAGCGATGTCAGAGTACAGGGATAATACACACAGTGATGTCACAGTACAGGGATAATACACACAGTGATGTCACAGTACAGGGATAATACACACAGTGATGTCACAGTACAGGGATAATACACACAGTGATGTCACAGTACAGGGATAATGCACACAATGATGTCCCAGTACAGGGATAATACACACAGTGATGTCACAGTACAGGGATAATAAACACAGTGATGTCACAGTACAGAGATAATACACACAGTGATGTCAGAGTACAGGGATAATACACACAGTGATGTCACAGTACAGGGATAATACACACAGCGATGTCACAGTACAGGGATAATACACACAGTGATGTCACAGTACAGGGATAATACACACAGTGATGTCACAGTACAGGGATAATACACACAGTGATGTCACAGTACAGGGATAATACACACAGTGATGTCACAGTACAGGGATAATACACACAGTGATGTCACAGTACAGGGATAATACACACAGTGATGTCACAATACAGGGATAATACACACAGTGATGTCACAGTACAGGGATAATGCACACCATGATGTCCCAGTACAGGGATAATACACACAGTGATGTCACAGTACAGGGATAATAAACACAGTGATGTCACAGTACAGAGATAATACACACAGTGATGTCAGAGTACAGGGATAATACACACAGTGATGTCACAGTACAGGGATAATACACACAGCGATGTCACAGTACAGGGATAATACACACAGTGATGTCAGAGTACAGGGATAATACACACAGTGATGTCACAGTACAGGGATAATACACACAGTGATGTCACAGTACAGGGATAATACACACAGTGATGTCACAGTACAGGGATAATACACACAGTGATGTCACAGTACAGGGATAATTCACACAGTGATGTCACAGTACAGGGATAATACACACAGTGATGTCACAGTACAGTGATAATACACACAGCGATGTCACAGTACAGGGATAATACACACAGTGATGTCAGAGTACAGGGATAATACACACAGTGATGTCACAGTACAGGGATAATACACACAGTGATGTCACAGTACAGAGATAATACACACAGTGATGTCACAGTACAGGGATAATACACACAGTGATGTCACAGTACAGGGGTAATACACACAGTGATGTCACAGTACAGTGATAATACACACAGCGATGTCACAGTACAGGGATAATACACACAGTGATGTCACAGTACAGGGATATTACACACAGTGATGTCACAGTACAGGGATAATACACACAGTGAGGTCAAAGAACAGGGATAATACACACAGCGATGTCACAGTACAGGGATAATACACACAGTGATGTCACAGTACAGGGATAATACACACAGTGAGGTCAAAGAACAGGGATAATACACACAGCGATGTCACAGTACAGGGATAATACACACAGTGATGTCACAGTACAGGGATAATACACACAGTGAGGTCAAAGAACAGGGATAATACACACAGTGATGTCACAGTACAGGGATAATACACACAGTGATGTCACAGTACAGGGATAATACACACAGTGATGTCACAGTACAGGGATAATTCACACAGTGATGTCACAGTACAGGGATAATACACACAGTGATGTCACAGTACAGTGATAATACACACAGCGATGTCACAGTACAGGGATAATACACACAGTGATGTCAGAGTACAGGGATAATACACACAGTGATGTCACAGTACAGGGATAATACACACAGTGATGTCACAGTACAGAGATAATACACACAGTGATGTCACAGTACAGGGATAATACACACAGTGATGTCACAGTACAGGGGTAATACACACAGTGATGTCACAGTACAGTGATAATACACACAGCGATGTCACAGTACAGGGATAATACACACAGTGATGTCACAGTACAGGGATATTACACACAGTGATGTCACAGTACAGGGATAATACACACAGTGAGGTCAAAGAACAGGGATAATACACACAGCGATGTCACAGTACAGGGATAATACACACAGTGATGTCACAGTACAGGGATAATACACACAGTGAGGTCAAAGAACAGGGATAATACACACAGCGATGTCACAGTACATCCACACATGCGAGCAGTACAGCTTTTCTGTATGGAGGGCTATGTGGTGCCCATTATTCTGTATGGAGGGCTATGTGGGGTCCATTATTCTGTATGTAGGACTATGTGGGGCCCATTATTCTGTATGGAGGGCTATGTGGGGCCCATAATTCTGTATGGAGGGCTATGTGGGGTCCATTATTCTGTATGGAGGGCTATGTGGGGCCCATTATTCTGTATGGAGGGCTATGTGGGGTCCATTATTCTGTATGGAGGACTATGTGGGACCCATTATTCTGTATGGAGGACTATGTGGGGCACATTATTCGGTATGGATGGCTATGTGGGGGCCGATTATTCTGTATGGAGGGCTATGTAGGGCACATTATTCGATATGGATGGCTATGTAGGGCACATTATTCTGTATGGAGGAATATGTAGGGCCATTATTCTGTATGGAGGGCTATTAGGGGCCATTATTCTGCATGGAGGGCTATTAGGGGCCATTATTCTATATGGAGGACTATGTGGGGCCCATTATTCTGTATGGAGGGCTATGTGGAGCCCATTTTTCTGTATGGAGGGCTATGCGGGGTCCATTATTCTGTATGGAGGACTATGTGGGGCCCATTATTCTGTATGGAGGACTATGTGGGGTCCATTTTTCCGTATGGAGGGCTATGTGGGCACATTATTCTGTATGGAGGGCTATGTGGGGCCCATTATTCTGTATGGAGGACTTTGTGGGGCCATTATTCTGTATGGAGGACTATGTGGAGCCCATTATTCTGTATGGAGGACTATGTGGAGCCCATTATTCTGTATGGAGGGCTATGTAGGGCACATTATTCGATATGGATGGCTATGTAGGGCACATTATTCTGTATGGAGGACTATGTGGGGCCATTATTCTGTATGGAGGGCTATTAGGGGCCATTATTCTGTATGGAGGGCTATTGGGGGCCATTATTCTGTATGGAGGGCTATGTGAAGCCCATTATTCTGTATGGAGGGCTATGTGGGGGGCATTATTCTGTATGGAGGACTATGTGGGGCCCATTATTCTGTATGGAGGACTATGTGGGACCCATTATTCTGTATGGAGGACTATGTGGGGCCCATTATTCTGTATGGAGGGCTATGTGGAGCCCATTATTCTGTATGGAGGGCTATGTGGGGCCCATTATTCTATATGGAGGACTATGTGGGGCCCATTATGCTGTATGGAGGGCTATGTGGGGCCTATTATTCTGTATGGAGGGCTATGTGGGGCACATTATTCTGTATGGAGGACTATGTGGGGCACATTATTCTGTATGGAGTGCTATGTGGGGCCTATTATTCTGTATGGAGGGCTATGTGGGGTCCATTATTCTGTATGGAGAACTATGTGGGGGGCATTATTCTGTATGGAGGACTATGTGGGGTCCATTATTCTGTATGGAGGACTATGTGGGGCACATTATTCTGTATGGAGGACTATGTGGGGGCCATTATTCTGTATGGAGGACTATGTGGGCCCATTATTCTGTATGGAGGGCTATGTGGAGCCCATTATTCTGTATGGAGGACTATGTGGGGCACATTATTCGGTATGGAGGACTATGTGGGGGCCATTATTCTGTATGGAGTGCTATGTGGGGCCCATTATTCTGTATGGAGGACTATGTGGGCCCATTATTCTGTATGGAGGACTATGTGGGGAACATTAGTCTGTATGGAGGGCTATGTGGGGCCCATTATTCTGTATGGAGGACTATGTGGGCCCATTATTCTGTATAGAGGACTATGTGGGGAACATTATTCTGTATGGAGGGCTATGTAGGGCCCATTATTCTGTATGGAGGGCTATGTGGGGCACATTATTCTGTATGGAAGGCTATGTGGGGCCATTATTCTGTATGGAGGGCTATGTGGGCACATTATTCTGTATAGAGGGCTATGTGGGGCACATTATTCTGTATGGAGGGCTATGTAGGGCCCATTATTCTGTATGGAGGGCTATGTGGGGCACATTATTCTGTATGGAGGGCTATGTAGGGCCCATTATTCTGTATGGAGGGCTATGTAGGGCACATTATTCTGTATGGAGGACTATGTGGGGCACATTATTCTGTATGGAGGGCTATGTGGGGCACATTTTTCTGTATGGAAGTCTATGTGGGGCCATTATTCTGTATGGAGGGCTATGTGGAGCCCATTATTCTGTATGGAGGGCTATGTGGAGCCCATTATTCTGCATGGAGGGCTATGTGGGGCCCATTATTCTGTATGGAGGGCTATGTGGGGCACATTATTCTGTATGGAAGGCTATGTGGGGCCATTATTCTGTATGGAGGGCTATGTGGGCACATTATTCTGTATAGAGGGCTATGTGGGGCACATTATTCTGTATGGAGGGCTATGTGGGCCCATTATTCTGTATGGAGGGCTATGTGGGGCACATTATTCTGTATGGAGGGCTATGTGGGGCACATTATTCTGTATGGAGGGCTATGTGGGCCATTATTCTGTATGGAAGGCTATGTGGGGCCATTATTCTGTATGGAGGGCTATGTGGGCCCATTATTCTGTATGGAGGGCTATGTGGGGCACATTATTCTGTATGGAGGGCTATGTGGGGCACATTATTCTGTATATAGGGCTATGTGGGCCATTATTCTGTATGGAGGGCTATGTGGGGCACATTATTCTGTATGGAGGGCTATGTGGGGCACATTATTCTGTATGGAAGGCTATGTGGGGCCATTATTCTGTATGGAGGGCTATGTGGGCACATTATTCTGTATGGAGGGCTATGTGGGGCCCATTATTCTGTATGGAGGGCTATGTGGGGCACATTATTCTGTATGGAGGGCTATGTGGGGCCATTATTCTGTATGGAGGGCTATGTGGGCACATTATTCTGTATGGAGGGCTATGTGAGGCACATTATTCTGTATGGAGGGCTATGTGGGGCCATTATTCTGTATGGAGGGATATGTGGGGCCCATTATTCTGTATGGAGGGCTATGTGAGGCACATTATTCTGTATGGAGGGCTATGTGGGGCCATTATTCTGTATGGAGGACTATGTGGGGCTCATTATTCTGTATGGAGGACTATGTGGGGCCCATTATTCTGTATGGAGGACATATACGCAAAGTGTGAACTTAACTAGGGCCAATTTCTACACAGATTTCGCAGAAACAAAAACACATCACTTATCCTCTTTGCCGGTGCTGTAAAATACTGCAGATTTTAAATCTGCATTGTGTGAACACGGCCTAACATATGCCCTTCTTTTCATGCGTGTGAATGCACTTTTTCTCCGGATGCAACACTATAAACTTAACCGCTTCTTTACAAACATCCAGGAGACTGAGCGCGCAGTGAATACGCTCTTCAGGGTTAATCAGTGGACGACAGGAAGAGATAAAATGTAAACCAATGAAAGGCGATGATTCATTATGTTTTGCTCATATCACCAGGCGATACTTCCGTACTCGCCACTGCGAGCTGAACTTTGTCACTTGGAGGAAAAAAAAAAAGGAAATCTTCAGCACAGTCTTTGTTGCACGAGGAAAATTCATCTTGACTTATTTATAGCCCGCTAAAACACACACACAGACAATAACAGCGCAAACTGCATTTGCATATATTAGCGGAATTTTTTATTTTTCATTGAAGGACCACAATACATATAATACCGTAACTCGTAAAAATTTCATCTATGATAAAGCGCGGCCCTTTAATTTTATATTGTCACAGAAATCTATGTCCCTTTTATCATTCTACAGTATAGCGGTGTTATATGTGGGGCAGCTGATGGCGCTCTTAATCCTGTGGGCCTTGCGCTCCCTTTATCGCCATGGTGGCTGTTTGTTTGTTTTTTCCTTACAATTTGAGTGATGAAACAATATGTCCTTTGAGAGCGTTCCTGTGATACCACCTCTCTGCTACACGATTACACCATAATAGAAGGTAGACAAGTCGCTCGCTTCTTTTCTTCATCCTTATGGGGGAAAGCAGCATTGCTAGAATGATGAAATCTTGATGTAAACCCTATGAAAAATAAAGAATGCAAAAAAGTTTATGATAAATCAAAAACAATTGTGCATTAATCAATTGTACAAATATGAGAAACTGTGATATATCTTGACTTCTTTCTCCACTTATGAGCCATTTTTTCTCTCACCTTCCTACCAATTTCAGAATTTACTCTTACAAAATAATCAATTTTGCAAATATAAGAAACTTTGTAATATATCTTGACTTCTTGCTCTACTTATCAGCCATTTGTTCTCCCATCTTCCTCCCGATTTCAGAATTTACTCCTAGAAAATAATCAATTGTGCTAATATGAGAAACTTTGTAATATATCTTGACTTTTTTCTCCACTTATAAGCCATTTCTTCTCTCACCTTCCTACCAATTTCAGAATTTACTCTTACAAAATAATCAATTTTGCAAATATGAGAATCTTTGTAATATATCGTGACTTCTTTCTCCACTTATGAGCCATTTCTTCTCCCAACTTCCTTCCGATTTCATAATATATTCTTACAAAATAATCAGTTGTACAAATATAAGAAACTTTGTAATGTATCTTGACTTCTTTCTCCACTTATGTGCCATTTCTTCTTCAAATTTCAGAATTTACTGTTACAAAACAATCAATTGTACAAATATGAGAAACTTTGTAAAATATTTTGACTTTTTCTCCACTTATGAGCCATTTGTTCTCCCACCTTCCTCCCAATTTCAGAATTTACTCTTACAAAATAATCAATTATACAAATATAAGAAACTTTGTAATATATCTTGACTTCTTTATCCACTTATGAGCCATTTCTTCTCCCATCTTCCGCACGATTTCAGAATTTACTCTTCCAAAATAATCACTTGTGCAAATATGAGAAAGTTTGTAATATATCTTGACTTATTTCTCCACTTATGACCCATTTCTTCTCTCACCTTCCTCCCGATTTCAGATTTAATCTTAGAAAATAATCAGTTGTTCAAAAAAGATTATTTTTATAATATATTTTGACTTCTTTCTCTACTTATAAGCCATTGCTTCTCCCACCTTCCTCCCGATTTCAGAATTTACTCCTAGAAAATAATCAATTGTGCAAATATGAGAAACTTTGTAATATATCTTGACTTTTTTCTCCACTTATAAGCCATTTCTTCTCTCACCTTCCTACCAATTTCAGAATTTACTCTTACAAAATAATCAATTTTGCAAATATGAGAATCTTTGTAATATATCGTGACTTCTTTCTCCACTTATGAGCCATTTCTTCTCCCACCTCTCTTCACATCCCAGCTAATTCTAAGAAAACTAGTTACAAACGTCCTAAATTAATTTTCTTTTATCTAATATACAGTATAAAGCTGAGTATGTGTGTGTGTGTCCGCTAAAGGAATCCACACCGTCGCATGTACAATCACGAAATTTGGCACAGACACCCCATTTGATTCAGGGAACATCATAGAATATGTTTTGAGGGGAAATTTTAACCCCTCGCTTTACAGTTAGTCTCCAAAAAGCCTGCCTCCATTAAAGTCAATGGAGCTTGAAGCCACAATGCAGCCATTACTTCAGAAGAATGTAGGCGTGTCACAATACAACCAGGGAAAGAGACAGGGAAAGAGACGAGACAGGGAAGGAGACAGGGAATGAGGCAAGACAGGGAAAGAGACAAGACAGGGAAAGAGACAGGGAAAGAGACAAGACAGGGAAAGAGACAGACAGGGAAAGAGACAAGATAGGGAAAGAGACAGGGAAAGAGACAAGACAGGGAAAGAGACAGGGAAAAAAAACAGGGAAAAAGACAGGGAAGGAGACATAGACAGGGAAAGAGACAGGGAAGGAAACAGACAGCGAAAGAGACAGAGACAGGGAAAGAGACAGATAAAGAGACAGAAAGATAGAGAGACAGGGAAAGAGAAAGACAGAGACAGGGCAAGAGACAGACAGAGACAGGGAAAAAGACAGACAGAGACAGGGAAAGAGACAGACACAGACAGGGAAAGAGACAGACACAGACAAAGAGACACAGACAGGGAAAGTGACAGACAGAGACAAGGAAAGAGACAGACAGGGAAAGAGACAGACAGACAGTTACTATCCCAGACTACGCCGGGTGCTACAGCTAGTATTTTCATAAATTTAAGAAAATTTTTATTTTTAGTGAAAACAACTATATTAGTTTTTACAGTTCTCTTCCCAGCAAAAGTCTCTTCACAGAATAGTTTCTGTGAGAGATAATCCCTATCGTAATACCGTAGTGTTGACTGGTAATCCCCTTAACAATACAGTAGCTTGTCTGGGCAGTATCTAGTGTGAATGTGCATTACGGTAGAAATGGCCATTGCCCACAAGTCTCAAGAAACTTCAGTGCTGAAGACAGAAAAACAATGGACAGACTCAAATTAGCTTCTACACTGCACTGGGATAACACAGAACATTACATAGCTTCCAGAATGAGAATATGCATTCAACAAAAACATATATGGTTGATGCCTCCAATAGAATGATTATGCGGGGCATGAAATTTATTTTTAAAAGGGCTCAGACTACTATAAAAAAAAAATAAAACAATTTTGAAACTTACTAAGTCCCCTTGTCTTCTATGTATGTTACTATTGTTAGGGCTGAATACTATGGCACAGTAGAAAGTAAATAACTGCTCTGTGGACAGTATTAGACTTATTAGACTGTGTTCACACTGAGGGTTTTTTTTTTTTTTAGCAGATCAGCCTTAAAAACCATCTCAAATATTATCAAACACTTGAAAAATCTTCACACAAGGAAACTGTGACGTCTGCCCAAGACCACAGACTCAGGATGACTGCCACGGACAGACTAGAGGCTAGCAACCCATTCACCAGAATCCCAAGAACCCCCGAAACCCTTTAACCCCTGTACAGGGATCTGGAATCACAACAAGGTCCAGGAGATCGCTGCCTATGGAAGGCTGCAATCTAGGAAAGAGTGGTCGTCAGACAGGGTCCAAACCAGGAGCCACAAAAAGGGACAAAATCGGCAGGCAAGAGCGTAGTCAGGAAATCAGGCAGAGGTCAAAACCGATGATGGCAGCAAAGTACAAAACACGGCAGGCAGGAGAGTAGTCAGAACAGGCAGAGGTCAAAAGACAGGGATCAGAAGTTCAGGAGCAGGGTGCGAACCAGAGACAAGTAGCATACTACAACACTATATCTGGTGGTGACCAGCAGACAGGAGGGGGAATAAGAAGGGTGTGGTGCCTTCCCATTGGCTGTAACTGAAAGGTGGTAACGTCAGCTGGAAGACACACGCCACCTACAGTCAGCCAGTGGTACTGCAGGTCCCAGGGAAACCGAGCGTAGTGGGTGAGTGGACCCTGCGCCCAGCAGAGCCACTGGCAGTGACTCCTCCCCTATCACCAGCATTGCCCACGGCGGAGATATGGCGGTGCCTGGTGATCGAAGCAGAAGTCGCAGGAGCGGACTCTGGTGGAGACGTGACAGAAACCAACTGTTCACTTTAAATCACACCTCATTACCGGACGGTTCATTGCCGTTCATAATTTACACTCCAGATATTTGGCACACCGCTCAACTTCCCGCTTGGTTGCGTCCAATCTAACTGGGCCGGTGAGTCCCAGTACAGCCCCAAGTCTAGTGTTACAGCACACACTGGGATGGTCACCTTCCCTTCCTGAAGTTCCACATCAAATTAGGGGGTCTCATATTGACCGGAGTAAAGTTTTACACTCCCGGACGTCTAGCGGGTAACCACTCGGTCACTTGAGTATGTTCACACACCAATTGAGGTTAATCCGGTACGTTGACGGTTAAGCGGCCTGGCCACTAGAGTTCTGTCCTCCAGCTCCAATAGCCTGGAACCACTCCATCTGAGGATCGGTCTCCAGTTACAACACTGTTCACACCCTGTGTCTCCGGCCACTATTGAGAATCCTAATATCTCGCTTTCTGTCTCCATTGCCACCAGCCACCCATTGTATGTGAATTTATGACTGACGTGTGTTCACTAGGCTTTCACTGACGCTTTCTGGATTGAACCATCCTTTTCCTGTCAGCTGACTCCTCCCAGGGTGGGCTAGTCCCAACACTTAACTGTTTATGTCCTTGCTGTCTGTTGCTGGGCAGATTTAACCTTTTACCTACATTCCTTTATAAATATACTATCCCACATTGCATTATTATACTTACCTCTATAACAGCATACATTATACAGGAACACTTTACATTATCAATGCTTATCACACCCCACATCACAATACATTTTATAACATTGCTATTCACTATGCATTATATCTTACACATTATACTTTCCTACATTACACTTTACCTTATATTATATTAGTATCTTATCATATCACACACATTTCTACCTATAACACTACTAAATACACGGTATATCACAAAAGTGAGTACACCCCTCATATTTTTGTAAATATTTTACTATATCTTTTCATGGGACAGCACTGCAGATCTGACCCTGTGATACAATGTGCAGTGTCAGTGTGCAGCTTGTATAACAGGGTGAATTTGGTGTCCTCTAAATAACTCAACACACAGCCATTAATGTCTAAACCGCTGATCACAAAAGTGAGTACACCCCTAAGTGACAATGGAGAAATTGTGCCCAATTAGCCATTTTTCCTCCTCGGTGTCATGTGACTCTTTAGTGTTACAGGGTCTCAGGTGTGAACGGGGAGCAGGTGTGTTACATTTGGTGTTATCCCTCACACACTCTCTCATACTGGTCACTGGAAGTTCATTATGGCTCCTCATGGGAAAAAATTCTCTATTGTTGCTCTACAAAAAGATGGACTAATGTCACAAAGGACTATGGGGATAGCGGGAAACCAGGGTCCCTAAGCTGACCCTCAGACTAGGGAGCTCTGTGCTATCCCTATTCTCAGAGATACCTCTAATGGTGGGGATGTCTGAGTCTCGTTCTTGGCCCTGCTCCTGACCAGCCCTGATCTTATACTCCCACCTCCTGCCCCAGGGGTAGTGTGCTTTAACCAATAAAAATAGACAAATGGGAAACCAAAACTCTGTTGCACAGCACGCGCACAGAGATATAAAACAATAAGAAATTAGGAGAAAAACAAGAGCAGGGTGGAAACAAGAAGACAACAGGTAACTCCACAACAACACTAAGCACAAAGCAACTCTTTGTCCAGCAAGTCTGGGACACCACAACTCACAGACCAACACATCATAAACTATGGTTGGCTATAAGATTTCTTCCAGCCTAAAAATGAGAGGAGCAGATGTGATTGGCTTACTTACAACATGTGATCAAAGAAGTCTAACAAGCAAGCTAGCAGAGGATGACTTTTGCTAGCCTGTCTATAAATGAGTAGGCAGCAGATCAACGCCTGGGTCTACATGAGCTGATCATAAACACTAGAGAAACCATCCAACGAAGTGTAAGACTCTGCAATGTGAACAGAGCCTGACGCTGCCAGGACAGTGAAGGAGCGCAAGGTCACTAACATCCACCAGTTCCGTGATGTCGTCATGAAGGATGGAAGACGATCCAGTGGCTCCTGTGAATATATATATGTGAGTCCCACATAGACTCCTATATACAGCATGAACCCCCACATAGCCTCCGAAATAGAGCATGAGCCTCCACATAACCCCCTATATACAGCAAGATCCCCCACATAGCCTCCTATATACAGCATGAGTCCCAACATAGCCTCCTTTATATAGTGTGAGCCCAACATACCCTCCTATATACAACAGGAGCCCGCACATAATCTCCAATATACAGCAGGAGCCCTCTCACAGCCTCCTATATACAGCAGGAGCCCCCATATAGCTGTCTACATACAGTGTGAGCCCCCACATAGCCTTTTATATACAGCGTGGGCCTCACATAGCCTTCTATATAAAGCATAAGCCCCACATAGCCTTTTATATACAGCAAGAACCCCCACATAGCCTCTTAAATAGAGCATGAGCCCCCACATAACCCCCTATATACAGCAAGATCTCCCACATAGCCTCCTATATACACCATGAGCCCCAACATAGCCTTCTATATACAGTGTGGGCCCCATATAGCCTCTTATATACACCGATTACATTTTTGTAACTCTTTCTGTCTCTGTGTGTCTCTGTCTCTGTGTGTCTCTCTGTATATTGGAGACTATATGGGAGCCTCCACATAGTCTTCAATAAACAGCAGTAGCCCTTCCATAGCCTCCTATATACAGCAGGAGTCCCCTCATAGCCTCCTATACACAGCATGAGCCCCCACATAGCCTTTTATATACAACATGAGCCCTCACATAGCCTCCTATATACAGCAGGAGCCCCCACATAGCCTCCTATATACAGCAGGAGCCTCCACATAGCCTCCTATATACAGCAGGAGCCTCCACATAGTCTCCTATATACAACAGGAGCCCTTGCATAGCCTCTTTTATACATAGGAGCCCCCACATAGCCTTTTATATATAGCATGAGCCCCCGCATAGCCTAGTACTGTATATACAGCTGGAGCCCCCACATAACCTCCTATATACAGCAGGAGCCCCCACATAATCTCCTCTATACAGCAGGAGCCCCTACATAGCCTTTTATATACAGCCTGAGCCCCCACATAGTCTCCTACTATATATACACCTTTTATAAACTGTGGAGGAAAGACAGGTGCATAGGGTCTTAACCGATAAAAACAATAGAAGGGATATTAGGGTGCACTCACCTATGGATGTTGTGAGAGTCACAACACCTCATGAAGCATAAAAGTCAGTGGAGACAGCTGCGGACCCGTAACAATGGGATAGCAGTTTCATAAAGAAGTAGGGGATCAGCGCCGCGCTTATCACCATTCAATCCAAAAGATAATTTTCCAAGTCATTTATTAGGAAGCATGAACAAGTCTACTCGTTTCAGGGGTCTCTACCCCCTTCCTCAGGACAATGCAACAATGACACAGAAGATTTCTTCTGTGTCATTGTTGCATTGTCCTGAGGAAGGGGGCAGAGACCCCTGAAACGCGTAGACTTGTTCATGCTTCCTAATAAATGACTTGGAAAATTATCTTTTGGATTGAATGGTGATAAGCGCGGCGCTGATCCCCGACTTCTTTATGAAACTGCTATACTATATATACACCAGGAGCCCCCACATAGCCTTCTATACACAGCAGGAGCTCCCACATAGCCTCCTATATACAGCACAAGCCCCCACATTGGGACATTACACCATTGGATTATGTCGGCTTTGCAGATCTTGGGCTGCAAAGGACCATATATTGTTCTTGTACAGGGTCTTTTTTCTGTTTGTGTCTATCAGTGAGAACAATGGAGCTCCAGAGCTCAAGTGGAGAGGTTTCCATTACAATGTAATGGCAAGACACTAAGTACCTAAATACTCTGGTGGCATCCTGCTGCCTGAGCCTGTCTATATGGTCAATGACTGAGGAGGACATCTCAAGAATTGTCACAAAATGAGCAGAGTGACCGGATAGCAGAGGATGTAGTAAGCATTGCCTAGCCCTAGAGCCAGGAGAGGTGAGTACTATGAATTATCACATACTCTTTGCCTGCAACATTAAACAGGACTGGAGGGTAATGGGTAATGGAACTCCATATCTTTTAAAATTTTGGGAAAACCCAAAGAGTATGTCATAAAATTCCAAGTTGAGAATACCTATTCATCCCCTATACCCCGCAGTGGCTGGAGCCCCATAATTTCGGTGATCGGTGGTTTCCGAGCTGCTGGATCCTAATGTACACATCATTACATACCACGCAGTACATTTTGTTTTTACATCTCTGCGCAGGATACAGAAGATTCTCATTTATTCACTGCATCTGATGACTGCAGGCTTGATTAACAACCCATCAAACATACATATGCAACACCCTTCCTGTCTGATTTCACGACGGATGAAATGATATTTGATTTGATTGTGAGGAAGAATTATAATGAAGGAATGCAGAATGTTTATTTCTTATTAGCAAAGTCTTACCGTCTGTAACCGCAGTCATTAAAAGAAGAGAATTTAAAAAGGAGAGGAAATTCTATTACCAAAAAGCTGTATCTGCAATAATGGTATAAGAGAAATGTGCTCCGAGATGTGAAAGAGACACGTTCCCTGGACGCGTGCCTTTGATTTGATCTGTTTCAGCAATTCAACAAGTTTTTGCTGTGCAATGTGACAGCAGCATGATGTAGGGGCTGAGAACCTGATTCCAGCGATGTATCACATAGTTTACTGGGTGAAGCAGTTTTGATAGAATCACAGTTTTCTCTGCTGCAGAGCTCGGAATGTTGAGCTGTGTATAACCCCGCCCACACTACTGATTGGCAGCTTTCTGTTTACACTGTTTATTACCAAAAGGCTGCTAATCAGTGATGGGGGTGTGGTTGGACTAGGAGGCACAAGACACCTAGTATTGTAGTGAATATCCTGCTGATAAAACACTGATTTTATTGAAACGGCAAAACACAGCCAACTAAGTGACATTGCTGGAATCAGGATCTCTGCTCCTATACTTCACAGAACTCAGATGATATAGCAAAACCCTGGAAAAGAGGACTATCTAAACCTACCCAAAGAGCTGTCAATCACTCGTTATGGGAGGGGCAAAGCAGAACGCAGGTTTTCTAAGGTAGCATTTTAAAAGTGTATCAAAATAATGAATCAAATTCAAGCTCAGAAAATCCCTCTATATTATATGCTGCACTTATATAGGGTAACATAAGAGAACAGCATAAGCATTCACCACATTATTGTCATCCACAGATAAGGGGGTGTCCGGTGTACGGCGCAACACAGAGGTACAACAGGGATGGAAGGGGGGTTACGGTAGGGAGAGGGGAGACAGGTCACCACCTGACACTAACCTGTTTCTGCTCTCTAAAATCCTAAAGTGGGTCCTTCACCCCACCGCTATCAATGCGTAGTGTCTAGCGGTCTCTCCACTCACCCTGGCTAGTGAAAAGGCAAGTGAGTGCACTAGACTTCACTACTACAGTAATAAGAGACAGAGAAGGAAAACAGATAGGGGAACATAGACAGAAAAAGGATAAACTCCAACTCCAAAGCTACAGCCAAGCACCAGAGCTGCAAGCGGCACGACCTCAGTAACTTCCAGAGGCTTCCTGTCTCCATGGTGGTCAGTTCAGAATGATTTCTATAACCGGCATCATGTGATGGGACATGTGTCTATTTAAAGAGGAATGAAGTGGTCACAAATCGGCTGCACCTGAGATAAGACTAATCAGGGGCTACCAGTAAGGCAAAGGATTAACCCTTGCTGCCGCAAAATAAAGCAACTATGTTTAAAACCCAGGGTCTCACAAGGAAATGTGAGACTTAGATCCCAAACTGTCACAAGTCTCACAAGGACAGGAGACCCCCGTGACAAAAAGGTACAGTACCCTACATAGGTTTTTGACTGTCAGGTCAGTACCTTTTTTTTTTGCTTGTGACTAAGTTGTAATACCAGATTCAGCCACATCCATATGTATGGCACTATACCTGTGACGAACTACCACTAGGTGTCACCAGATGCATCTAGTGACGGGGAAATCAAACAAATCGGAGGTCAAGAGCCAGGAGGTCATGTATGGAACACAAGGATGAAGCAAAGCCGAGGGCAGAAGCCAAGAAGTCACGAAAGGTACACTGGGGGAAGTGGAGCCAAGGTCAGGGTACAAGCTGGAGGTCAGAAGCCAGGAAGTTACATAAGGTACACTGAAGAAAAGCAGAGCCGAGGTCAAGGGGCAAGCCGGAGGTCAGGAGCCAGAGAACAACGTCAGAATCAGGGACACGAGAGGAGAGGGGTAACAGGTCCGGGGTAGGAGGACAAGATCAAAGCATGAACGGGAGCTAGAGCACTTACTGCAGGCAGAAACTACGACTGGCGGCGTTCCAGGTGAGGTTGCTCCCTAATGAAGCAGAGCAATCACCCGGAATGAGGCGCCTGGAGAGAGGCTCCTCCCAACACCAGCGCAGGAACCGAGGACGGGAAACCACCCATCCACCGGCGCAAAACACAAAACAGAACACCGGCTCTGCTCGAGAGCAGAGCACCACGGGTCAGTACCATGACAATACCTTTTCTAAACAATGAAGAGGATGATGACTGAAGTGACTGAAGTGCTGCAAAACTTATTTTGTTCACCGGCTGGGAAAGACCCTAATAAAATATGGATGATCCCCTTGTATTTAAATAAGTATTCCGACCAAGAACATATATTACTTATCAACTGGCGTACGGGTGGGATATGAACTCCTACCGCTCACTAGAAGGGGTGACTTTGGTTCCTCAGCCCCGTGACATTAGGAAGGAGGCACTCGACTGGAATGGTGGTCAATCATTCATGCTGTTTCTCCATTCACAGGCTATGAGAGAAGCAGAAACAGCCAAGTGGCACCACGATACCCATGTTTACCATATGCTGTTGATGGATCTTGCTATTTTTTATTGTAGATCAGGTATTAGAGAATTTTCTACTTATTTTTTACACTAAGACTAACTAGAATATATTAAATAGATGGAATATTTTAATATCTAGCTTTCTTTATAGAGTGAAGGAAGGGACCACATAGTATAAAATTTTCAGTCCTTGAAAAATACAGTATTAACACCCATTTATTACATTTTTCTAGGCCGCCTTTGTGATCAGTGGAACTGGTAATTGTGTTGTTTTTAAAGGCAAAGGGATTGGATCCTCCGGGGAACCCTTCCGCTGTATCCAGAGCTACCTTGTTTAGAGTTAATTGGAGACAGGGGAGAACGGTGAGAAGTCTCGTAGATTGAGAAATCCATGTTTGTTTTAGAGATGATCACAATTTCCATTTTAAAATGTTAACCCTTACGTGTGTGAGGTTCTCAGTATATAAGAAATGCGTAACACAACGATAGCTCTTCAGATTGCTAGTTTCAGTTACCTCTTTTTATAGTTTCTTTGAATAAAAATCAGACAATTTAGGAGGTCGAACCATTGGGACCTCCACAAAATCAGACAATTTAGGAGGTCGACCCATTGGGACCTCCACAAATTCAGGCAATTTAGGAGTTCGAACCATTGGGACCTCCACAAAATTAGACAATTTAGGAGGTCGAACCATTGGGACCTCCACAAAATCAGACAATTTAGGAGGTCGAACCATTGGGACTTCCACAAAATCAGACAATTTAGGAGGTCGAACCATTGGGACCTCCACAAAATCAGACAATTTAGGAGGTCGAACCATTGGGACCTCCACAAATTCAGGCAATTTAGGAGTTCGAACCATTGGGACCTCCACAAAATCAGACAATTTAGGAGGTCGAACCATTGGGACCTCCACAAATTCAGGCAATTTAGGAGTTCGAACCATTGGGACCTCCACAAAATCAGACAATTTAGGAGGTCGAACTATTGGGACCTCCACAAAATCAGACAATTTAGGAGGTCGAACCATTGGGACCTCCACAAAATCAGACAATTTAGGAGGTCGAACCATTGGGACCTCCACAAATTCAGGCAATTTAGGAGTTCGAACCATTGGGACCTCCACAAAATCAGACAATTTAGGAGGTTCAACCACTGGGACCTCCACTGATCACAAAAATGTAGAATAGTGAATGTCCGACGACCACTCCGTTGACTGTCTAAAGAAGCGGTGGTTGCACACAGGGGACTTTGGATTGCCGGTGGTTTCAGCAGTTGGACCTCAAGCAATCATACATTCATCATCTATCCTGTTCATAAGTGATATATATTTATGGGACAACATATTAGGAGGGATGTGAAAGTAGAAATCGTGTATTGTATAGTCCCATAGCTAAATATAGGATCTTGAGGAAGGGTAGGGTTTTGTGGTGTAACAAATATGGCAATTGTCTGAGGCTCACATTTTTCCTTAGGGGCCACCAGAAGAAACTGGAGAGTGGAGAATGTAAACCTTATCTGTTCTACACAACCAGGGATTTTGCTAGAAAGGGCATTGTCCAGTTTTACAGTAGAATGTCTTGATCTGCTTTTATTATTATTTAATAGGCTTCAGCTCGCTCTCAGCCATGGCGACCTGATGGATGAACGCTCTGTAGGGACCACCATGGTCTTCTCCACCTAGATAGCTCCACCAGGGTCTTTTCCACCTACCGTAGATAGGTCTACCAGGGTCTTTTCCACCTAGATAGGTCTACCAGGGTCTTCTCCGCCTAGATAGCTCCACCAGAGTCTTTTCCACCTAGATAGGTCTACCAGGGTCTTTTCCACCTAGATAGGTCTACCAGGGTCTTTTCCACCTAGATAGGTCTACCAGGGTCTTCTCCGCCTAGATAGGTCTACCAGGGTCTTCTTCCCCTAGATAGGTCCACCAGGGTCTTCTCCATCATTATCTGGATAGTATCAAGCCATCGGGTTGCTGGTCTTCTTTGCCTTGATCCTTCTACTCTTCCGATCATGATATCCTTCTACAGTGTTTGTTCTCTTTGTATGATGTGTCCAAGTCGTAGCTTGGTGCTCCTTGCTTTGAGTAACATGTCTGGCTTGATTTCTTCCAAAATGTATTTGTTTATTATTTTTTTACCATCCATGGTATTGATAACATCCTTCTCCAGCACCACATTTTGAAGGTGCTAATTCTTCTTCTGTCTTGTTCCTTTATCGTCCAGTTTTCATATGTTACTTCAGAAAAGACCAGACTATGTACGAGCCGAGACCAGACTATGTACGAGCCGTGTCTTCATCACCAGTGAAATGTTCCTCGATTTGAAGACCTTGTCCAGTAACTTCATTGTTGATTTGCCTATAGCTATTCTCCTATTGACTTTCGGTGTCATCGCTGTATCCTCAGTGATCATTGATCTGGGAAGGTTGAAGTCCTTTACAACTTCCAGTTCATCACCGTCCATCTCAAATGTTTTGCGGTCATACCTGGCAGTAGTTAATATCATTGTCTTCCTTGTATAATCTGCTGACTACTAACAAAATCGGCACTACTTTGGCCTTACAGGTTCAGCGCTGCTGCTCCCCACCAATCTTTGTTAACATCGCTGCAGCAGTTGTGTCATTTCTATAGCTGTAGAGGTTGCGTAAAGATAGACAGGTCAAGACTTCTGAACGTAATGTTGACTGCATCAGTCACATTACCTACCAATGCCATTGCTGCTGTGGTGCTGGCTCCCATTTTTGTTGACATCGCTGGTGTGTTGATGACGCATTTAAAGCAGTTCAGCCAAATCTGGTCTTGTGCTGTCTACCTTGGCATGACCACTGGTCCCAGTGACTGGCTGCAGCCATCACATGCTGTAGACCTGGCATCATTACTGCAGCAATATCAACAAAAACCAGAGGGGTACAAGAGCACTAAAGCAAATGAGTCTTAGGCTATGTGCCCACGGGGACAGTGTCCTGCGGATATATCCGCAGGAGCTCCCAGGAAACAGCATCACAACTTTTGTCTGTTTCCATGCTGCGGAATGTCCTGTGGATATAGTGCGGGCATTCTGCATTGAGGATACAGTACCATGGCTTCGGCACTGCATCCTCAATGCAGAACAAGTGCTACAGTGATCGGGGGAGTTCATACTCACCTCCATCATGCAGCACCTCGCTTTCCGGCAGCCGGGTCACTCTCTCAGCGTCTCCAGGAGAAGGTGGGCGGGCCTGAACTAGCTCCGGCTGTCACATGACCGGAGCTCGTGCAGGCCCCGCCCACCTCTTCCTTCGTGTACCTGGATCCACCGCGCTCCTGTACACCGGACGGAGAAAGTGACTCCGGTGAGGCAGGTAAGTATATGGGACCCAGCGGAGAAATCCGCAGGAATAATTGACATGCTGCTGATTTTTCCGCAGGGAAATCCGCATTATTTCCGCTGCGGAAAAATCCGCAGCGTGGGCACAGCAGTTCTCAAATGCCATAGAAATGGCTGGGGAGTAGCTGTGCTGCAGATTTTTGAAAAATCCACGGAATTTCCGCGAAAAATCCGGGGCAAATTCCGCGCATTTTCCGCATCGTGGGCACATAGCCTTAAATCCTGGGAATAAAATAAGCCCTGATATCACATCAGAAAATAGCTGTTAGCACCCTTCAAATTTTTCCAGAAAATGAAGCATTTCTCCAAGAAAATTATTGCAATTACACACGTTTTGCTATACACATGTTTATGTCCTTTGGGTGTATAGTAACAACACACCCCAAAAAAAAAAAACAGAGGGGAAAAAAGGCAAATTGGACATATTTTCACACAAAACTCCAAAAATGGTCTGGACAAAATTGTTGTCAACCCTCAATTTAATATTTGGTTGCACGCCATTTGGAATAAATAACTCCTATAACCGTCCACAAGCTTCTTCCTCCTCCCACCTGGAATTTTGGCCTCTTCTTTATAAACTACTCCAGGTCTCTCATATGTGAAGGCGTCTTCTCCCAACAGCAATTTGAAGATCTCTCCACTGGTGTTCAATGGGATTTAGATCCGGACTCTTTCTTTCCATCCATTTCTGGGGGCTTTTTGAAGTATGCTTGGGGTCATTGTCCTGCTGGAAGACCCATGACCTATGACACAAACCCAACTTTCTTACATGGGGCACTACATTGTGACTCAAAATCGATTGGTAATCTTCAAATTTCATGATGCCTTGCACACAGTCAAGGCACCCAGTGTCAGAGGCCATAAAACAACCCCAAAATATCTTTAAACCTCCACCATATGTGACTGTAGGTACTGTGCTCTTTTCTTTGTAGACCTTATTCCGGTTTCAGCAAACAGTAGAATGATGTGCTTTACTGCTATCGTGAAATGCTCTATCTTGGTCTGATTTGTCCACAAACCACTTTCCCAGAAGGATTTTGGTTACTCTCATAGATTTTGGCAAACTGCAGTCTAGCTTTTTTATGTCTGTGTCAGCAGTAGGGTCCTCCTGGTTCTCCTCTATAGCATTTAATTTAATTCAAATGTGGAGGGATAGGTCGCGCTGACACTGATGCCCCCTGAGCCTGCAGGACAGCTTGAATTTTTTTGGAACTTGATTGGGGCGGATTATCCACCATCTGGACTATGCTGCATTGCAAACTTTCAATAATTTTTCTCTGCCATCCCCATCCAGGGAGATTAGCTACAGCGCCATGGGTTGTAAATGTCTCGATTATGCTACGCACCATGGACAAAAGAACATCAAGATCTTTGAATATGGACTTGTAACATTGAAATTGTTGATATTTTTCAACCATTTTGATTTTCAAGGCCTCAGACAGTTTTCTTCTCTTTCTTTTCTCCGTGCTTAGTGTGGAACACACAGACATGCAATACAAAGACTGAGTCAACTTCTCCCTTTTTTATTTGGTTTCCGGTGTGATTTTCATATTGCCCACACCTGTTATTTGCAACAAGCTGAAGCAAGTTGAAAGGTATCAAAAGTTTTGCCCATTTTGGGGGTTTTGTGTGAAATTATGTCCATTTTTCCTTTTTTTTTATATTGTTCCAATACACTCAAAAGAAAGGAAAAAAAAATAAAAAAATAAAAAAATAAATAAATAAATAAATATATATATATATATATATATATATATATATATATATATATATATATATATATATATAAAAATAACAAAACATGTGTAATTGCAATAATTTTCTGGTAGAAATCCTTTATTTTTTGGAACAATTTCAAGGGTGCTAACACTTTTAAGCATGAGTATATGCATTTCTGTTTAAAAACGACTTGCTGCGCTTATCTTCGAGCTTCTATTAATCACTTCAAGATTTCAAAGATGCAGAGAGATTAAAATAAGTAACTCAACTATTCACCAGGTGGCTTCTGCTTGAAAGGCGTTAGTTTATTGAATGCAGGTTAAAAAAAATGGCAGGGTACTGACACATTGCAACAAAAAATGACAGAAAACCACCAAAAAAGATGCATCAGGACAACAGACGCAAGCGTGTTTTGTTGAAAAGCACGCTAAATTCATATACAATGAGGTTTCTGAATGGTTTTGTAAAACAGAAAACCCCTTTAAAGGGAATCTGTCACCAGGTTTTTGCGACCTCATCTGAGAGCATTATAATGTAGGGACAGAGACCCTGATTCCAGCGATGTGTCACTTACTGAGCTGTTTGCTATCCTTATGATAAAATCACTCTTCTCTCTGCTGCAGATCTAGCAGTTATACATAAAAATGCTGGCCTACTTGGCAGCACGCCAAGTAGTCCTCTAATGATTAATCAGTGATTTTATCAAAACTACACTAAGCAGCCCAGTAAGTGACACATCGTTGGAATCAGGATATCTGCCTTTACGTTATTCTGCTCTCAGATTAGATGGGAAAAACCTGGTGACAGATTCCCTTTAAGGGCTTTAGTAGGAATTATTGCCTTTGTGATGTGAATACATATAAAATAAGACTTCAGGTTGGGGCATATATTATAGTAAATCATTTGGATTGTCTTTTTTTTTTGCTTTCTCAGATAAATTTAACTGAAGGAGTAATAATATCTGCTTGCCAACAAACACCGATGCAATTGTCTAACTTTGAAATACAGCATATGCTCCAGTCATGGAAAGTATACAGAACCTTTTTTTCCCTGGTATAAATAATTATTTTTTTTTTGCTGCCTGAGTCATTTATGTGGGAGCTGCAGGATTCGTAATAAACGTTCCTGCCCGGGGGACACAGATAATATATATTTTTACTCTGCTTTACCTTCTACAATTCAACATATTGGATCTGGCATGTATTTCATTTTTGTTACGGGCACAGTGAAATTGTCATAGGGACAGTGATGTTTTTTTCAGGCAATTATATGGTTAAAAATAAAAGATAAAAATTAATGGTGTATTCCCATCCTGTACATTTATGACATATATAGTCCCCCCAATGGGGACCGGCATCTATCTCAAGCACAGGACCTTGTCATCCTGCTGTCAAAATCCCAATACAAATGAATGGGAAGCCCAAGTGCCACTCCCCTGATGGGGGCACATCGTTGCCCTATATCCTGTGAATATGCCATAAATTGATCCATAAGCCCTGAAATATATTTTTCGGTATGGCTCTTTTGCATTCCATAGTGCAGGGGTATTTGTAACGGAATGTCCATAGAATATTGGTCCTAAAAGAGAAGGCTTCCCCAGAGCTATTTTGCAAAAAGGGGTGCAAGGTGTCCTCGGCCCTTTTGAAGAAACTATAGGGACTTTTTAAATAGAGTATAATAGAAAACAAATTAGATTATTACATTAAGAAGACAGACGTTTCGGACAACCTCTTTAATTGGACCACGAGTGTCTGAATTAAGGATCTTGGTTTGTGAGCCCCGATGGGGACAGGGATCGAAGTGAATGGAGATAATTTGTCATTTTTATTGCGTTACCATTTTTGGGTACGTAGGATGCTTTGATGTATTTTTATTGCATTTTTTTGTGATGACGGGTAGCTGGTGATTGAACATTGGAGCTTCTGGTGTTTCAATTTCTTTATGCCATTCACCTTACGGGCCTTACGGGTTATAATTTCGTTGATTGGACTTTTACAGATGTAGCAATGTCAAAATTGTTTATTTTTTTTGGGTCTTTTTGATTACGGTACTTTATTTTTTGATAGGATAAAAAGGGGGATGAGTAAAATGTATTTATTTTTTGAAATATTTTGTTAAAGATTTTTTTTATTAAATTTTATTTATTTGGTCAGGGGACTTGAACCTGTGATTGTTTGATTTGTTGTACATTATTTTGCAATACTTTGGTGTTGAGGTATACAGCCAAAATAATGATTTCCTGTGAAGCCCAACCTGGATTGTGATTCACAAATGTAGCAAGATGAGGGCTTGAGGTATGTAGCCAAAATAGTGATCTCCTGTGAAGCCCATCCTGGACTGGGCTTCATAAATGTGCCAAGATGAGGGCTTGAGGTATGTAGCCAAAATAATGATCTCCTGTGAAGCCCAACATAGACTGGGCTTTATAAATGTACCAAGATGAGGGCTTGAGGTATGTAGCCAAAATAATGATCTCCTGTGAAGCCCAACATAGACTGGGCTTTATAAATGTACCAAGATGAGGGCTTGAGGTATGTAGCCAAAATAATGATCTGTGAAACCCAACCTGGATTGTGATTCATAAATGTGCCAAGATGAGGGCTTGAGGTATGTAGCCAAAATAATGATCTCCTGTGAAGCCCAACCTGGACTGGGCTTCATAAATGTACCAAGATGAGGGCTTGAGGTATGTAGCCAAAATAGTGCTCTCCTGTGAAGCCCATCCTGGACTGGGCTTCATAAATGTACCAAGATGAGGGCTTGAGGTATGTAGCCAAAATAATGATCTCCTGTGAAGCACAACATAGACTGGGCTTTATAAATGTACCAAGATGAGGGCTTGAGGTATGTAGCCAAAATAATGATCTGTGAAACCCAACCTGGATTGTGATTCATAAATGTGCCAAGATGAGGGCTTGAGGTATGTAGCCAAAATAATGATCTCCTGTGAAGCCCAACCTGGACTGGGCTTCATAAATGTACCAAGATGAGGGCTTGAGGTATGTAGCCAAAATAGTGTTCTCCTGTGAAGCCCATCCTGGACTGGGCTTCATAAATGTACCAAGATGAGGGCTTGAGGTATGTAGCCAAAATAATGATCTCCTGTGAAGCACAACATAGACTGGGCTTTATAAATGTACCAAGATGAGGGCTTGAGGTATGTAGCCAAAATAATGATCTCCTGTGAACCCCAACCTGGACTGGGTGTCATAAATGTACCAAGATGAGGGCAACTAGGGTATTGCGTCAATGGGCGTGCAACCGATTAGAACCATCTACATGGTTAAACAGCAGTGATCGGAGCTAACTATGGTCACAGCTGTTTAAGGCAGGTGCTGGTTGTATACAACAGATGGCACCCACTGTGAACAGTATGGGATAAGCTCCTAAGCTTACTCCATGCAAGTGAACCCAATCTGGGACAAACATATTCGTCACAGGTAGAGTAGAGATGGTGCAAATCGATTCACAGAGCCTGGTCCAACAGCCACGTAAGTAATCCATGGCTGCTGGATGGGAGCTCTGAGAACCACCATCCATCTGACAGCACACTCAGCTCTTCGTCTAATCAGCCGACATTGCGCAACATCATCGTTGCGGTATGATGCACAGATGTCATCACACCAGGTCGGCTAATCAAAAGAAGAGTTGGGGATGCAATCTGGCAGGAGGTGGTTTACAGGGCTATTCAATGACAAATCTTGAAGCTCGTGAGCACCATAGTAAAGTCTTCAACAGGGCCCGTAACTATCGAGGGTCTGTAATAGTATTAATCTTCTCATATGGGCCAAAGGGACCATTTGGGCCCCTCGATTCCAGGGCCTGGGTGCGACTACAACATTACACCACTAGGGCTACCAATTGGAGTAACCTGTACCTATTGGCCTCAAAGCAAAATCTTCAAAAGGGCCCCAAACAATCATGGGTCTGTAATGGTTTTGGGTTTATCATATGGGTCAAATGGACTGTTTGAGCAGTCAGGTCCAGTTGTGATTGCAACCCTGGCACTTACTATAGTGATGACCCTGGGTCTACCGACTGGCGGCCGCAGATCACTGATGTGGCCGATGGACCTAGTCCTACGAATTGATTCCCACCATCTCTAGTCACAGGTCGATAATGGGTTAGCATCAAATATCTGGTCAAGCCGACCACAGAGGAGTAACTATAATATTGTGTGTCCCAAAATCTGTACTGTGTACCAGTTATATACCGGTATCTTCCTGTGAGACTTCACCATTATAGTCTGATCCTGTCAATACTAAGCAGTGTGGAGCGTAATAACAGTTAGATCTCATATTATAATCTCTGGACTCCAGCACGGCCGACGTCTGTGCGGAGTTCACTGACCGCCTTACTTGGCAGGCAATTTATGCCATTCAACTAATGTGAAGCTAATAGAAAAGATTGTGCATGGCGGAATAACAAACATATGGACCATTTACAGAATTTATAGCAAGCTGGCATAGATATAAAGCAATCCGATCTAGATCTAATTGGATTTTCATCAGATTTTCATGTCTGGGCAAAGAGGCCTGATCCTGACCTCTAGTAATCCACCATTTTGGCACCGACAGTCAGTGTTATCATTTGCACCTGTCCATAATAAACAGTTGTTTAGCTCATACAATAATATTTTTTTTAATTACATAGTTATATGTACTTTACAGACATTTATCCTCATTTGTGGAAATGACAGGATATGCTAACCAAGTTATTTTATCCGTGTAACCTGTATTATCCCTGACACTGCAGATAAAATGGCTGCCTTTTATTATTAATTATTATTATTATTATTATGTAAATCAAGGAAGCACTCTGGGCAGAGGTGAAACAATCGCGGTCACAGGGATCGCATCCGCGACCGTGCCCAGGGGTGCAGGGGGCCCGCTGGCCCTGGCCCCTGCTTCCGCTGGATGTGTACCTGAGGGCGCACATCCACCTGAAATACATCGCGGTGCAGAAACCCATCGGGTCCCTCCACTTTAATACATGCTGCCAGCCAAACAGAAGCCGGTAGCTATTATGTATACCCCTTTCTATTATTTATACCCCTTTCGCATGTAAAGCGCCATGGAATTGATGGCGCTATAATAATAAATAATAATAATAATAATCATTGACGTCCCCGTGACTAAGGCGGTGCATGACAATGACGTCATGCGCTGCCATAGCACGGATGCCGAAAAAATGCTGCCAGCCACTACGGGTCAGCTAAAGAGGAAGACGCCATACAACGTGGGAGCTGGGGAGGTGAGGAGTACAGTATACATCAAGATGGGGACTGTATGTAACAGGAGGGACCCAGGAGAGGAACAAATATACCAGGAGGAGGGCAGTATATACCAGTAGGGGGACAGTATATATATCAGGAGGGGCCCAGGAGAGGAACATATATACCAGAAGGGAGACAGTATATACCGTGAGGGGTCAAGGAGAGGAACATATATCAGGAGGGGCTCAGGAGAGGAACATATATAAGAGAAGGGGGACAGTATATACCAGGAGAGGGACACAGGAGAAAAACATATACCAGGAGGGGGACAGTATATACCAGGATGGGGGACATATTTATTAGGATGGGAGACATACCAGGTTGGGGGTCATATACACCAGGATGGGGGACATTACTACATAATGGAGACGATGGCAACTTGTATGTCTTTATAAGGTTTAGAAAGCTAAATGCATACATTCATACACATACATCTGATGCAGGTAGAGGAGGGGGCAGTTCCAAATTTTGCACCACGGCCCATCAAACTCTAGTTAGGTCACTGACTCTGGGCTTCATTTAGTGAACTCTGATCTTCCCTGTTGTCCCAAATTTTATCGAAACTGTGTCACAGAAAAATAGGCCTGGTTGCCTATAGCTACCAATAACTACCAATCACAGTCCAGCTTTCATTTTCCCAGAGCAGATTAGAGAATGAAAGCTGCAATCTGATTGGTTGCTACTAACAACAAGTCCTTATACAGTCTTGATAAATAAAGCCTGAACATACACATTACACTTTGCGACTTTTGGTTTTATGCCAGTCCCGGCCGGCTCTGCCAACTTTTTAAAAAGCGGACGTAGCATAGACGGGAGCTGAGCTCTCTAAACAAATTAATTGCACTTCAAAAGTGGTGAAAAGGACAACAGAAATGGATTGTAGACCTTGACTAGAGAACATTTTTTCTTTGGTTCACAGTAGCTGAAAGATGTGCCAAATTGTGACTTTTAATGAATTTGGTGCACATGTCTTAAAAACTGGCATACAAAATAGTGGTGATAAATTGGGGACATATGTTTTAGATATAGTTAGAAAAACTGGTGCAGGATGCATCATATACGTTATAGGTGTGTGTGGCGCCCTGGACAAGCCAGGTCGTCACAGGTACTGCAACAACACACCCCACACCCCGGTTAGGCACATCAGTCACACACAAATCCTTGTTGCCTCCCTCCAGGGGCTGATGTCCACACCAGGTGGGGTGGAGCAAGGCGGTTGGCCCCACCCACTGAGGAGTTCACGGACGGTCCTGGAGGTGGGAAAAGGAAGGAGTGCAGTTAGGGAGAGTGAAGGAGTAAGTGGCAAGTGAGGAGCAGTCTGACCGTGTCCGGGTACGTGGCCCGGGCACATAAAGCAAGGTTGGCACACGGTGGTGGCCGTCTGCAGGAGAGGCTGATCGACGCGGAACCGTAGGACTGGGGTCGGGCGGTGGCCTGCCGGTACCGAACCGGGGAGAGAAGAAAAGCCAGCACCATTCGGCAGGACCTACGGACCCCGACCAGGCTTGGAGTCGCCGTTAAACTGGTCAAATCTGTTAGCGACGGGAACCTCCGGGGTTTCCCAGCAGCAAAGACCCGATTGAAGGCAACCGTCCAAACCGTGAAGGGAAATATAGTCACCGCCAAGGCTACAATTCCCAGGGCCAGAGCCTGCGGGCAAAAGGAGCTCCTCCGGCGCCTATCCAAGCTGGCGAGCGGGTTACCGGTGGGAAGCCATCGGGCCGAAAACACACTACAGGTGCAGGGAAAGGCAGCCACCGCCAACCTACCGGGAGTGACCACTGCAGCCGGCTGCGGGACCCGTCTATCCAGCCGTTTGTTTTACCAGAGACTCCGTATACATTATTGGCTGAGTGAGTACCACCGTGCCGTCTGGCACCGCACTGCCCCCGCGACCCTGCACCCCACCAAACCCTGCCATCCACATTCCAGTCACCTCACCGGGCCCCGGGACCACCAAACCCCCCCCTACCCACGGAGGGGAGAGAAAACATCTCGGCTGCTCCCTGTCATCGCTCCCGGGATCCCCATCCAGAGCAGCGGTGGTGTCCCAACCTCACCACAAACCGTGGGTAGCGTCACGGATCGACTTCCCAAACCCCAAAATCTATCCCCTTTCACTCATGGGCGAGGAGCGCCGCTCGAGTCCCCGGATCCGGCCCACCGCTCGAGCCACTGAGCAGCAGGCAGCAGCAGCGCCAGACCCGTGCGTGGTGAGCGCAGCGCCCCCCTCCCCGGCCGCGACAACTGTGCCATTTTTAGAGCAAAATATTGCTGTAAATTACTCCAGTGAAGAGTTAGTGGTTGAAGGAAAAGTGTCCATACTAACTAGTGATTTGTGTGTAATTAAATGGGCTGTCTACTTTCTGATGACATTTCTCCAATGCCAAAGAAATGAGCACAGTGGTTCATGCAGTATCATAAAAGGGATATTCCTATATATACTTAAAGGGAACCAACCAGTAGGATTTTCATATATAAAGTAAAGCCAGTGCTATACTGGTGCTAGGATGCTGATTCTATACACACCTTTTGTTCAGAGATTGGATGTTTTATTTCAGAAATATGTGCAAGTAAAGTTCCAGCAATGCACTACTATTTGATTGACAGGTGCAATAGCAAGGGAATATGTGGGTCAGGTCTTGTGATCTATTGCTGCCCCTGAATTAAAGTCTATGACGGCAACAGGGGTAAGAATGCCAGGCAGGCGAACAGGGGCAGGAATAGATAGCAAGACCCGACCCACATATTCCCTTCCTGTTGCACCTGTCAATCAAAAAGAAGTGCATTGCTGGAACTTTACTTGCACAGATTTCTAAAATAAGACCTCCAATCTCTGAACAAAAGGTATGGTTAGATTCAGCATCCTAGAGCCAGTATAGCAATGGCTTTACTTGATATATGAAAATCCTGCTGGTTGGTTCCCTTTAATTTATCAATACTGAAGGCTCAAGATGGCCGTGTTCGGCGCTGTGCTCAGCAATCTTCGACAGAATCTAATTGCCCCACAAATACTACCCTAATGTAGGCCAAATACGCCAATATCAAGGTATTCGGTCACTAGTCTAATATGTATTGTGATAGTGGGCAGTGGATAGTGTCATTTTTCGGACTGCCTATCCTTTTGCTAAGGCTGGAGTCACATGAGCAAATGATAGACTGATTTTCATCCAGAAGTGTAGGATGGGTGAAATCCGTTTAGTATTCTGTATATCATGCGAGTGTTTATTATTTTCTCGTCTAGCATCTGTATGCCATGCATTTTTCTTCTCAGCAGCTATCATTCAACAATCATTTAAACTGCTCCTACAGCAAACAGGTGAGATGCATTTTAAGGCCTCATTCACACTTCATTTTTTTTTTTTTTTTTTCACCATACGAAAAAATAAAGGACTGTCTTCCAACAATGAGCTGGCTCTGATTTTCATTGGGGTTTGGTCCGTGTCCATTTTTACTCTCAGTGAACAATTTATTTTTTTCCTGTATGCAAAAAAAAAAAAAAAAAAAAATTTGGACTGTGTGCGCTCGCTGCGTTTTTTACCGCGTTTTTGGGCTCAAAACTGCATAACTTTGCTTCCCCAGCAAAGTCTATGAGATTTCATTTTTGTTGTCCGCACAGTGCAGTTTTGTTTTGCTGCGTTTTTGTGCAGAAAAACAAATGGTCATGTCAATTCTTTCCTGCGTTTTTCCACCCATGCAATGCATTTGAAAAACGCAGTGATCAAAAACGCAGCAAAACGCAGTGATCAAAAACGCAGCAAAACGCAGTGATCAAAAACGCAGCAAAACGCAGTGATCAAAAACGCAGCAAAACGCAGTGATCAAAAACGCACCAAAACGCAGTGATCAAAAACGTAGCAAAACGCAGCGATCAAAAACGCAGCAAAACGCAGTGATCAAAAACGCAGCAAAAGGCTATGTGCGCACAGTGCGTTTTTCGCAGCGTTTTTGCGCGTTTTTCGGGTGCGTTTTTGGCTTCAAAACTGCATGACTTTGCTTCCCCAGCAAAGTCTGAGTTTTCAATTTTGCTGTCCGCACACAACTGTTTTTTTAAGCTGCGTTTTTGAGCTTAAAAAAAAATGGACATGTCAATTCTTTCCTGCGTTTTTCTGCGTTTTCCCCCCATGCAATGCATTGGAAATCCGCAGAAAAACGCAGAGATCAAAAACGCAGCAAAACGCAGCCAAAAACGCACCAAATCGCGGTAAAAACGCATGCGTTTTTTGCCGCGGGTGCGTTTTTAGCGGCCAAAAACGCACAAAAACGCAACGTCAAAAAAACGCAGTGTGTGAACTTAGCCCAACGCAATGCGTTTTCCCCGCTGCGTTTTTGCCACGGGTGCATTTTTAGTGGCAAAAAACGCACAAAAATGCAGCGTCAAAAAAAAAAAAAAAAAAAAGCAATGTGCGCACATAGCCTTACAAGGTTCTCCTACCCATTAAGCAGAAAAAAGTGCATGCACAGCACACGGTTGAAACACAGATGCCATTTTTTGTTGGTTTTTCAAGGACTTGCATTGGCCAATTTGATCCATGACGTCTCCATTGTTTAAAGACAAAAAAAAGCAGGCATCGCCACCTAATCTTAGCTCAAAAATTTAAGCCCTAGTTGTGCAGCACATTCTCCTGTCGTAGTCCCCCAGTCCCTCGAGGAACACTCGATTCCATTGATTATTTATATAGTTGCTGTGCATCAGCAAATTGACTGTAGTACGTCCAGTCTGATTCACTAAGATCGTCATCTCTACCGATTTCGCCTACAGTGAATCAGAGCAGAGTACAGTTAAAAAAGTATCTGCTTATTACTTATATACATTCATCTTTAATCAATATACAGTTATGGCCGAAAAAGTTGGCACCCTTGAAATTGTTCCAGAAAATGAAGTATTTCTTCTAGAAAATTATTACAGTTACTCATGTTTCGTTAAGGGGCGGAACGATTGCCGTTGCAGGGCTTGCAACCGGGATTGGGCCCGGGAGTGCAAGGATCCCGCCGGCCCCAACCCCTGCTTCAGCTGGCTGTGCGCCCAAGGCTGCAGATCCAGCTGAAATGCATCACGGTGCAGAGACTCGTCGGGTCCCTGTACTGCAATACACTCTGCCGGCCATACAGAAACCAGCAGCTTTAAGCTGTGTCCCAGTGACTGAGGGCGGCGCATGCAATAACGTTATGCGTTGCAATAGCACAAACACAGATGAAAGCTGCCGGCCACTGTGTGTTGGCTACACAGGAGGACACAGTGCAACGTGGGAAGCAGAGATGGTGAGTACAATGTTATTTTTTTGCATTAGAACGAGATATATTTTCCAGTATGGGCTCATATATACCAGGAGGAGGACAGTAGCTAACAGGAATGGGACTGTATGTTCTAGGAGGGGGATAGTATATACCAGGATGGGCCCAGCAGGGGAACAGTTTACACCAGGAGGGCCCCAGGAGGGGGAGAGTAGATACCATGAGAGTGACAGTATATACCAGGAGGGGCCCAGGATGGGGACATATATCAGGATGGTTACATATATATCAGGAAGGGGACATTTTGTTTTACCAGGATGGGGTTATATATACACCAGGATGTGGGCTAGAATGGGGAACATATATGCCAGGATGGGGGACATACTTACCAGGATGGGGAGCATATATACCAGGATAAGGGACATTACTACATAATGGGGGGGGGGACAACTCGTATGTCTTTATAGGATTTGGAATGCTAAATATATACATATACATACATCTGACCAATATAAGGAGGAGGCCCAAGTCCAAATTTTGCATCAGGGCCCATCGAACTCTAATTACGCCACTGCTTTTGTCATATATATATATATATATATATATATATATATATATATATATATACAGTTAGGTCCAGAAATATTTGGACAGTGACACAATTTTCGCGAGTTGGGCTCTGCATGCCACCACATTGGATTAGAAATGAAACCTCTACAACAGAATTCAAGTGCAGATTGTAACGTTTAATTTGAAGGTTTGAACAAAAATATCTGATAGAAATTGTAGGAATTGTACACATTTCTTTACAAACACTCCACATTTTAGGAGGTCAAAAGTAATTGGACAAATAAACCAAACCCAAAAAAAAAATTTTTATTTTCAATATTTTGTTGCGAATCCTTTGGAGGCAATCACTGCCTTACGTCTGGAACCCATGGACATCACCAAACGCTGGGTTTCCTCCTTCTTAATGCTTTGCCAGGCCTTTACAGCCGCAGCCTTCAGGTCTTGCTTGTTTGTGGGTCTTTCCGTCTTAAGTCTGGATTTGAGCAAGTGAAATGCATGCTCAATTGGGTTAAGATCTGGTGATTGACTTGGCCATTGCAGAATGTTCCACTTTTTTGCACTCATGAACTCCTGGGTAGCTTTGGCTGTATGCTTGGGGTCATTGTCCATCTGTACTATGAAGCGCCGTCCGATCAACTTTGCGGCATTTGGCTGAATCTGGGCTGAAAGTATATCCCGGTACACTTCAGAATTCATCCGGCTACTCTTGTCTGCTGTTATGTCATCAGTAAACACAAGTGACCCAGTGCCATTGAAAGCCATGCATGCCCATGCCATCACGTTGTCTCCACCATGTTTTACAGAGGATGTGGTGTGCCTTGGATCATGTGCCGTTCCCTTTCTTCTCCAAACTTTTTTCTTCCCATCATTCTGGTACAGGTTGATCTTTGTCTCATCTGTCCATAGAATACTTTTCCAGAACTGAGCTGGCTTCATGAGGTGTTTTTCAGCAAATGTAACTCTGGCCTGTCTATTTTTAGAATTGATGAATGGTTTGCAGCTAGATGTGAACCCTTTGTATTTACTTTCATGGAGTCTTCTCTTTACAGTTGACTTAGAGACAGATACACCTACTTCACTGAGAGTGTTCTGGACTTCAGTTGATGTTGTGAACGGGTTCTTCTTCACCAAAGAAAGTATGCGGCGATCATCCACCACTGTTGTCATCCGTGGATGCCCAGGCCTTTTTGAGTTCCCAAGCTCACCAGTCAATTCCTTTTTTCTCAGAATGTACCCGACTGTTGATTTTGCTACTCCAAGCATGTCTGCTATCTCTCTGATGGATTTTTTCTTTTTTTTTCAGCCTCAGGATGTTCTGCTTCACCTCAATTGAGAGTTCCTTAGACCGCATGTTGTCTGGTCACAGCAACAGCTTCCAAATGCAAAACCACACACCTGTAATGAACCCCAGACCTTTTAACTACTTCATTGATTACAGGTTAACAAGGGAGACGCCTTCAGAGTTAATTGCAGCCCTTAGAGTCCCTTGTCCAATTACTTTTGGTCCCTTGAAAAAGAGGAGGCTATGCATTACAGAGCTATGATTCCTAAACCCTTTCTCCGATTTGGATGTGAAAACTCTCATATTGCAGCTGGGAGTGTGCACTTTCAGCCCATATTATATATATAATTGTATTTCTAAACATGTTTTTGTAAACAGCTAAAATAACAAAACTTGTGTCACTGTCCAAATATTTCTGGACCTAACTGTATGTGTGTGTTTATTTCCTTTCTACACTAGTACAACAGAAAAAAAAAAAAATATTGGACATAATTTAACACAAGATTCCAAAAGTGGGCGAAATTGTTGGCACCGTTCTAAAATTGTGGATAAACAGCTTTGTTTCAAGTGTGTGACACTCGTTCAAACACACCTGTGGCAAGTAACAGGTGTGGGCAATAGGAAGTAGACAATCATACTCATCAGACCTTGAATGGGACGCTGAGGAATGCTAGGACCGGTGGTGGAATGCATTGAGGACCTGCGGTGGAACGCACACACACACACATCCGGTGATACCGTACTGCTCCGGGGACCTGGAAAGCGAGGACCAGCGCTGGAATGCATCAAGGACCTGCGATGGAATGCATCGATCATTCCACCACAGGTCCTTGGGATCCACTGACTGCCAGTTCCTCGGAGTAGTACAGTATCACCGGATGTGTGTGTGTTACACACCATTTCCTTGATGTGTTCCACCACGGTCCTCGCGTTCCTCTGCATCCCGTTTGGGGTCTGTAGAGTACGATTGCAGGCTCTGTCTTCTCTCTTTTGGGGGTGTCTACTTTCTTTAATGAAGTGTCCTGCAGTATCTTTAACTTTTTTAGCTGCATGGACAATTCATTATTGAACCACAACTAGGCTTACTCCAAAAACTCCTAGGGCTTATTTTCAGGGTAGGACTTATTTTGGGGAAAACACGGTATTTGGGCTTACACGTATGGCAGAAAGGCCCAAAGGATACCTAGTGGGTCACAATGGAACCTTACGTACATCTTGCGGCTTTATGAAGACCTCTTCCAACATAGACAATGTTAGGCCCCATTCACACATCCGAGTATCATATATGTGTTCTAGCCTTGTTGTTTTGATGGCGGAACACATACACACTGTAGCCTATGGACAGGTTCACGTGTCTGCTTTTTGTATGGATCAAAAAAAAGCAAAAATGTCTATTTTTGACCCTATTTGCTCATAAAACTAAAAGCACATAGTTGTGATCCAGGGCCCAAGTTTTACAGCAATACATAAACACCCCATATAGGAATCCATAAACACCCCATATAGGAATCCATAAACACCCCATATAGGAATCCATAAACACCCCATATAGGAATCCATAAACACCCCATATAGCAATCCATAAACACCCCATATAGGAATCCATAAACACCTCATATAGCAATCCATAAACACCCCATATAGGAATCCATAAACACCCCATATAGGAATCCATAAACACCCCATATAGGAATCCATAAACACCCCAAATATAGCAATCCATAAACACCCCATATAGGAATCCATAAACACCTCATATAGCAATCCATAAACACCCCATATAGCAATCTATAAACACCCCATATAGCAATCCATAAACACCCCATATAGCAATCCATAAACACCCCATATAGGAATCCATAAACACCCCATATATAGGAATCCATAAACACCCCATATAGCAATCCATAAACACCCCATATAGCAATCCATAAACACCCCATATAGGAATCCATAAACACCCCATATAGCAATCCATAAACACCCCATATAGCAATCCATAAACACCCCATATAGCAATCCATAAACACCCCATATAGCAATCCATAAACACCCCATATAGCAATCCATAAACACCCCATATAGCAATCCATAAACACCCCATATAGCAATCCATAAACACCCCATATAGGAATCCATAAACACCCCATATATGAATCCATAAACACCCCATATATAGATCCATAAACACCCCATATAGCAATCCATAAACACCCCATATAGCAATCCATAAACACCCCATATAGCAATCCATAAACACCCCATATAGCAATCCATAAACACCCCCTATAGGAATCCATAAACACCCCATATAGCAATCCATAAACACCCCATATAGCAATCCATAAACACCCCATATAGCAATCTATAAACACCCCATATAGGAATCCATAAACACCCCATATAGGAATCCATAAACACCCCATATAGGAATCCATAAACACCCCATATAGGAATCCATAAACACCCCATATAGGAATCCATAAACACCCCAAATATAGCAATCCATAAACACCCCATATAGGAATCCATAAACACCCCATATAGCAATCCATAAACACCCCATATAGCAATCCATAAACACCCCATATAGCAATCCATAAACACCCCATATAGCAATCCATAAACACCCCATATAGGAATCCATAAACACCCCATATAGGAATCCATAAACACCCCAAATATAGCAATCCATAAACACCCCATATAGGAATCCATAAACACCCCATATAGCAATCCATAAACACCCCATATAGCAATCCATAAACACCCCATATAGCAATCCATAAACACCCCATATAGGAATCCATAAACATCCCATATAGCAATCCATAAACACCCCATATAGGAATCCATAAACACCCCATGTAGCAATCCATAAACACCCCATATAGCAATCCATAAACACCCCATATAGGAATCTATAAACACCCCATATAGGAATCCATAAACACCCCAAATATAGCAATCCATAAACACCTCAAATATGCAATCCATAAACACCCCATATAGCAATCCATAAACACCTCAAATATGCAATCCATAAACACCCCATATAGGAATCCATAAACACCCCATATAGCAATCCATAAACACCCCATATAGCAATCCATAAACACCCCATATAGGAATCCATAAACACCCCATATAGGAATCCATAAACACCCCATGTAGCAATCCATAAACACCCCATATAGCAATCCATAAACACCCCATGTAGCAATCCATAAACACCCCATGTAGCAATCCATAAACACCCCATGTAGCAATCCATAAACACCCCATGTAGCAATCCATAAACACCCCATATAGCAATCCATAAACACCCCATATAGCAATCCATAAACACCCCATATATAGGAATCCATAAACACCCCATATAGCAATCCATAAACATCCCATATAGCAATCTATAAACACCCCATGTAGTAATCCATAAACACCCCATATAGCAATCCATAAACACCCCATGTAGCAATCCATAAACACCCCATATATAGGAATCCATAAACACCCCATATATAGCAATCCATAAACACCCCATATAGCAATCCATAAACACCCCATATAGCAATCCATAAACACCCCATATAGCAATCCATAAACACCCCATATATAGGAATCCATAAACACCCCATATATAGGAATCCATAAACACCCCATATAGGAATCCATAAACATCCCATATAGCAATCTATAAACACCCCATGTAGTAATCCATAAACACCCCATATAGCAATCCATAAACACCCCATATAGCAATCCATAAACACCCCATGTAGCAATCCATAAACACCCCATATAGCAATCCATAAACACCCCATATATAGGAATCCATAAACACCCCATATATAGGAATCCATAAACACCCCATATAGCAATCCATAAACACCCCATATAGCGATCCATAAACACCCCATATAGCAATCTATAAACACCCCATATAGCAATCCATAAACACCCCATATAGCAATCTATAAACACCCCATATAGCGATCCATAAACACCCCATATAGCAATCTATAAACACCCCATATAGCAATCCATAAACACCCCATATATAGGAATCCATAAACACCCCATATAGCAATCCATAAACACCCCATATAGCAATCCATAAACACCCCATATATAGGAATCCATAAACACCCCATATAGCAATCCATAAACACCCCATATAGCAATCTATAAACACCCCATATAGGAATCCATAAACACCCCATATAGCAATCCATAAACACCCCATATAGCAATCTATAAACACCCCATATAGCAATCCATAAACACCCCATATAGCAATCTATAAACACCCCATATAGCGATCCATAAACACCCCATATAGCAATCTATAAACACCCCATATAGCAATCCATAAACACCCCATATATAGGAATCCATAAACACCCCATATAGCAATCCATAAACACCCCATATAGCAATCCATAAACACCCCATATATAGGAATCCATAAACACCCCATATAGCAATCCATAAACACCCCATATAGCAATCTATAAACACCCCATATAGGAATCCATAAACACCCCATATAGCAATCCATAAACACCCCATATAGCAATCTATAAACACCCCATACCTACACCGCTGAAAATAAAGGGAAAAAATATACCTGGAGAGCGAGGCCTAACGTGCCAAAGCTTATGCTACATGAGCAATAGTCGTTTTTCCGCGTTCACACCAAGGTATTTTCGTGTAACAATACATACAGCCTTTTAAACAAAAAATACGGCTTCATTTCCATGGCTGCATTTGCTCTGGTGATACTGTAGCAAACTGGATCCAACATTTCCATTTTGAAGAGTATGCAAATTTAAACAAATGAGCTTTCTTTAGCTGATAAACACAGCTGTGACGAGTTCCTGGTAATGGTGCCGGGCAGGTCTAGCGAGATGCAATATATCAGAGGGTATATCCACCAGAAGTAGCGGTTTTACCGCACATCAAGTATCTATCATGAATTGCCGCACAATCTAAGCTCATTAAAACCGCAAAGAACATAACCTAGCAGCAGTCCTTTCAAAAACAGTCGATCTACATGTTGCTGTAAAGTTCATGGAAACACTTGGCCTGCGCGTTTCGTAAACTCGGGTGCCGGCCCTTGGATTCCTTTCCAAGCACCGCAACTACAACAGGAATGTCCTTGTGGAACTAAGGGGAAACCTTTTCTCCTTCCCCTCGTTAGTGCAAAGTATGAGATCTGATCTGGCTTATGAGAAGGAGACCTGACAAGCCAGTCTGGCTGCCAGTGAGGAGGGCAGATCAAAGTGCACCTGCTCAGGACCTCACCGTTTTACATAAAGGACCAAAGACAGGGGCTCTGGCCCAGGGGACATTTGGCCCCAGAGCAGTCTATGGGAGCCCTCTAAGGCTGTTTTCACACTTGTGTTGTTTTGCATCCATTGCCTTGAGGAATTACAGTAATCGGCATAATATTTAGCAGGAATCCGTTTTTTCCCCATAGACTTCTATTAGCGATGGATTGTGACTGATGGCCTTGCGTTGCATCCGTCGCGTGACGGATCAGTCGTTTACTGACTGACCCTCAGGGTACTTTCACACTTGCATTTTTTTCCATCCATCACAATCCGCCCTTTTGGAAAACAGCGGAATCCGTTAACGGATTCCGCTGTTTCCCATAGACTTGTATGTATGATGGATTGTGCCAAAAGGACCTGCGTTGCTTCCGCTGGGCGACGCTGCGTTGCTTCTGCCTGCCAGAAGCAACGCAGCATGTAACGTTTTTTTGAGCAGTGGAATCCTTAGGATTTCACTACGCATGCTCCCTCTGGCTCCCTGCACCCGTAACCAGGGTACACATCGGGTAACCAAGCAAAGTGCTTTGCCTAGTTACCTGATATTTACCCTGGCTACGTGTGCAGGGAGCCCGACACTTCCCCGCTTGGCTTGGCCCCCTTCCACACTCCACTCCGCATGTACACACACACACACACCTGTCCTCAGTGCCATGGCCCCGCTCGGCTCCACCCACCCCGCACTCCGCCCCCCGCACACATTCTCGGCGGCCAAACGATCAGCTGATCACCCGGTGACCGGCTGCTGTGAGCGATCAGCTGATCAACCGGCAGCCGGGTGATCAGCTGATCGTTCACAATAGTCTGTCGCCGGCAAAACTGTAAAAAAAAAGCTGATTCCGTTGTTTTTGTACTATCCGTTGCATTACTCTATGCAACACATATGTTGCAACCGTCACACAACGCAATGCAGCGGATGCCGTTCAATGCAAGTGTGACACTAGCCTCAGGGGGAGCAACACTGAATGTAACGTTTTGTAGCGGCAAAAAAACGCACTCCGCAGGATTCCGTCACAATCTGTCACAAGCTATAATAGCTGTCTATGGTGCTGGATTCCGCCGTAATCCGTCACATGACAGAATCCAGTGCTGGATTCCGTCATTCTCTACTGAGCATGCCCAGCATGTTTGACACACCCACTGAGATATCCCAAACACAAACAGATCACAATGGATCCATCAAAAAAACGGACACACAAAGGATGTAAGGCTAGTTTCACACTTGCGTTGGGTTGAATCCGCTGGGTCCGTTGCTGTGTCGTTTTGACGCATCCGTTATTTTTGTGTTGTCAACGGATGCAACGAGTCCATTATTTCACAAGAATGCGTTAGCTGATTCCTGTGAAATAACGGACCCGTTGCATCCGTTTGGCGTCCGTCTAACAGAATGCGTCGGCTCATTTTTTTCCATTTTTTTCATTCTGGTAATGCTCAGTTGAAATGAGCAGAATCCAGCGGCGGATTCCGTTATAAAGCACTTTGCAACGGGATCCGCCACCATAGGGATCCATTATAACTATTGATGGATGTAATGGAATCCGCCGCTCGGCGTCATTTTAACGCAAGCAATTAACGTTACATGCTGCGGTCCTTCCGCTCAGCGGAAGCAACGCAGGTACTTTTGGCACAATCCGTCATCCATACAAGTCTATAGGAAACAGCGGAATCCGTTAACGGATTCCGCTGTATTCCAAAACGGCGGACTGCAACTGAATATGTGTAAAAAATAAAGTTGTAAGGGATCCCATGAGTATAGTAAATGTTCTTGACCATGGGATTTTTTTTCCTATGGGGAATAATTGAAGTCACGACGCCATTGATTGTGAATAGTACTAGTCGTCATCGTGTAGCCTTATCATGGAGGTTAATTACTAACTTACATGTCATGAATAGGAGCCTATGACATCGGAACGTGGCAGATTTTACATGTATGGAAAACAGGTTGTGGACTAAAGAGAGGAGACGCGAGGCAGAAATACTCATACACAGGATACTTTAATAATCCAGTACTACGATGTGATACATTAGTGTCTCCCCGTGTCATAGAAACAACCCTCCAGGTGTTAGGGGATGCATGAAGATGGAAGACCACCTCAGGGTGCATCTGTCCCCACGGCATATGAGCAGTGCAGACTTATGGGGTTCACCCCCCCCCCTGTATTTTAAGCCTTTTATCAAATTAATACTGTTGCCCCGTGTGCTCCTATCCGATGGTGTCCATGCTGTCACACTACATGTGTCTGCTGCCCAGTGACAGCCAATCTCCAGCACACTTCTGCTGCCCAGTGACAGCCTCTCTCCAGCACACTTCTGCTGCCCAGTGACAGCCTCTCTCCAGCACACTTCTGCTGCCCAGTGACAGCCTCTCTCCAGCACACTTCTGCTGCCCAGTGACAGCCTCTCTCCAGCACACTTCTGCTGCCCAGTGACAGCCTCTCTCCAGCACACTTCTGCTGCCCAGTGACAGCCTCTCTCCAGCACACTTCTGCTGCCCAGTGACAGCCTCTCTCCAGCACACTTCTGCTGCCCAGTGACTGCCTCTCTCCAGCACACTTCTGCTGCCCAGTGACAGCCTCTCTCCAGCACACTTCTGCTGCCCAGTGACAGCCTCTCTCCAGCACACTTCTGCTGCCCAGTGACAGCCTCTCTCCAGCACACTTCTGCTGCCCAGTGACAGCCTCTCTCCAGCACACTTCTGTTGCCCAGTGACAGCCTCTCTCCAGCACACTTCTGCTGCCCAGTGACAGCCTCTCTCCAGCACACTTCTGCTGCCCAGTGACAGCCTCTCTCCAGCACACTTCTGCTGCCCAGTGACTGCCTCTCTCCAGCACACTTCTGCTGCCCAGTGACTGCCTCTCTCCAGCACACTTCTGCTGCCCAGTGACTGCCTCTCTCCAGCACACTTCTGCTGCCCAGTGACTGCCTCTCTCCAGCACACTTCTGCTGCCCAGTGACTGCCTCTCTCCAGCACACTTCTGCTGCCCAGTGACAGCCTCTCTCCAGCACACTTCTGCTGCCCAGTGACAGCCTCTCTCCAGCACACTTCTGCTGCCCAGTGACAGCCTCTCTCCAGCACACCTCTGCTGCCCAGTGACAGCCTCTCTCCAGCACACTTCTGCTGCCCAGTGACAGCCTCTCTCCAGCACACTTCTGCTGCCCAGTGACAGCCTCTCTCCAGCACACCTCTGCTGCCCAGTGACAGCCTCTCTCCAGCACACCTCTGCTGCCCAGTGACAGCCTCTCTCCAGCACACCTCTGCTGCCCAGTGACTGCCTCTCTCCAGCACACCTCTGCTGCCCAGTGACAGCCTCTCTCCAGCACACCTCTGCTGCCCAGTGACTGCCTCTCTCCAGCACACTTCTGCTGCCCAGTGACTGCCTCTCTCCAGCACACTTCTGCTGCCCAGTGACAGCCTCTCTCCAGCACACTTCTGCTGCCCAGTGACTGCCTCTCTCCAGCACACTTCTGCTGCCCAGTGACTGCCTCTCTCCAGCACACTTCTGCTGCCCAGTGACTGCCTCTCTCCAGCACACTTCTGCTGCCCCAGTGACTGCCTCTCTCCAGCACACCTCTGCTGCCCAGTGACTGCCTCTCTCCAGCACACTTCTGCTGCCCAGTGACTGCCTCTCTCCAGCACACCTCTGCTGACCAGTGACTGCCTCTCTCCAGCACACCTCTGCTGCCCAGTGACTGCCTCTCTCCAGCACACTTCTGCTGCCCAGTGACTGCCTCTCTCCAGCACACTTCTGCTGCCCAGTGACTGCCTCTCTCCAGCACACTTCTGCTGACCAGTGACTGCCTCTCTCCAGCACACTTCTGCTGACCAGTGACTGCCTCTCTCCAGCACACTTCTGCTGCCCAGTGACTGCCTCTCTCCAGCACACTTCTGCTGCCCAGTGACTGCCTCTCTCCAGCACACTTCTGCTGCCCGGTGACTGCCTCTCTCCAGCACACTTCTGCTGCCCAGTGACTGCCTCTCTCCCGCACACTTCTGCTGCCCAGTGACTGCCTCTCTCCAGCACATTTCTGCTGCCCAGTGACTGCCTCTCTCCAGCACACTTCTGCTGACCAGTGACTGCCTCTCTCCAGCACACTTCTGCTGCCCAGTGACTGCCTCTCTCCAGCACATTTCTGCTGCCCAGTGACTGCCTCTCTCCAGCACACTTCTGCTGCCCAGTGACAGCCTCTCTCCAGCACACTTCTGCTGACCAGTGACTGCCTCTCTCCAGCACACACTCTCCAGCTGATCACACTCAGCTGCTCCCAGTCGCTCCATGCAGCGGCGTGCTCCGGCCGGAGCGCTGCGTCGTGACGTCGCCTCCTCGGCCCCGCCCCCTCCTTCCTGATTAGCTCCGCCCGCTCGTGCGTGGGGTTTCCCGGCGCTGTCCGCAGGGTTACCGCGCCCATCTCTGCTCGATGGCTGTGTGATCTGGCGGACGGCGCTGTGTGCGGGCTTTTTCCGCTCTTAGTCTTCGGCGGCAGCAGCGCGGGCTCCGGACACCACATCCAACCGAGGAAGGGGGATTATTTACCGGAAACCGAGAGGAAGAAGCAGCGTCCGCCGCCCTCCCGTCACCGCCCAGCACGTCTCCTGCTCCCCTCACCCCCGTCCCCCCCTCAGGCCGCCCTTCACCTCCTGTAGTGTCGGAACACGCCGCGGGCCTCCGGGGGAAGGAAGGCAGGAAGGAGAGCGCGGAGAGCAGCCCCCGGGGCGCGGACACACCGCCGTGGATGGTCACACATCGGCCGCAGAGCAGGTAACACCGACCCCTCCCCCACTACCCCTTTAAGACATCCGATCCGTCGCCCGATACGATCGTGTGGGCAATCGGAAATGGCCGAGTGATCGGTGCAGACCCCTGATCGGTGCAGACGGCTTCCTTATCCCCCCCACCTTCTCCTTATATTAAAGATTTAAGCTCCCCTCCCCCACCGGCTGTGCAGGGAGGAGGAGGAGGGGGGCTGTTTCCTTCTTTCTGCCCTGCTGTTTGTGATACATTGTATTTATACATAAGGTGACATTGTACGTCCAGGTGGATACATTGTATCTGCGGATCTGTGCAATCCGGGGGGCGGCCGATGGAGGATCGTGGGTGCAGATTTAGTAATCCTAGGTGGGTGGGGGTGTATTAGAGGGCACAAGCCTGGGAGGAGGAGGAGGAGGTGTAGGAGGAGGGCTCACTGGAGACATTTTGTTAGATTCTGCTGTTCCTTATTTACATGGCTGTGAGATTTGCTGCTTATGTTTTTTTTTTCCCTTTTTAATTAGATTAGTAATCTATCTAATCCGGCCAATTATGCCGCGTGTATAATCCGCGATTGAGCATGACCGTCCACGTCCTGCATTGGAGACGGTGGGTGCAAAATAATGGGGGATTCTATTTTTTTTTAACCCCTGCAAGGGAAGGCAGCAACATCTGAATATATCTGTATATACAGAGGAGCGGAGCCCCCCCATCAGGGTAGGCCCCCCCAGGCCCCTGCCGGCCATGGATGACAAAATGCCGGAAAGCTGCCTGTTAACCCCTGTTTTCCTGCTGACCGATTCGCTGCCATTTTTAGGCCTCCCCTGGTTGATCGTCGTGTCTATAGGTTATACGGATTGTGGTGCTGGACCCACAAATGCAGAATGGCAGGCTATTAACCCCTCTCTGCCTGTAGATCGGATGCACCCCCCTCTCCTTCTGGGTCACTGCCATTTTTAGGCCTCCCTTTTCCAATTGGTGTGCATATGGACTGTGGTACCAGACGATGGAGAATACCAAGCTATTAACCCCTCTCTGCCTGTAGATCTGATGCACCCCCCCTCTCCTTCTGGGTCACTGCCAGTTTTAGGCCTCCCTTGGCCAATTGGTGTGCATATGGACTGTGGTACCGGACGACGGAGAATACCAAGCTATTAACCCCTCTCTGCCTGTATATTGGATGCACCCCTCCTCCTCCTGGCTCACTGCCGTTTTTAGGCCTCCCCCCCGGTCGATCGGTGTGTATATACACGACATACGGACTGTGGTACCGGATGACAGATGCAGAATAGCCGGTCATTAACCCCTTTCTGTCTGTAGATCGGATACAACCCTTTCCTCCCGGCTCACTGCCATTTTTAGGCCTCCCCTGGTCAATCATTGTGCATATAAGACGTACCCGGGCAACATATGTATAATAGCAGGCTATTAACCCCGTTCTGTCTGTAGATCAGATGTTCCCCCCACCTCCTTTTGGCTCACTGCCATTTTTAGGCCTCCCTTGGCCGATTGGTGTGCATATGGACTGTGGTAGCGGACGACTGAGAATAGCATGCTATTAACCCCTCTCTGCCTGTAGCTCAGATGCACCCCCCTCTCTTCTGGCTCACTGACATTTTTAGGCCTCCCCCGGTCGATCGGTGTGTGTATATACGACATACGGACCGTGATACCGGACGACAGATGCAGAATAGCCGGTCATTAATCCCTTTCTGTCTGTAGAACAAATGCACCCCTTTCCTCCCGGCTCACTGCCATTTTTAGGCCTCCCCTAGTCAATCATTGTGCATATAAGACGTACCTGGGCAACAGATGTATAATAGGCTATTAACCCCGTTCTGTCTGTAGATCAGATGCACCCCTCCTTCACGACTGCCATTTTTAGGCCTCCCCTGGTCAATCATTCTTCATATAAGAGATACCGGATGACAGATGCAGGATAGCAGGCTATTAACCCATTTCTGCCTGTAGATCGGATGCCCCCCCCCCCAATATTCTGGCTCACAACTATTTTTGCAAAACATCTACCCCCCCCCCCCCCCAACCTCCCCGGTCGACAGTGCATAAGAGGTACTGGACAACAAATGCATAATAGCCGGCCATTAACACCATACTGCCTGGAGATCATATGCACCTCCCGGCTCCCACTGCCATTTTTAGGCCTCCCCCTGGTCGATTATTGTGGATATAAGATATACTGGGAGACAGATGCAGAATGGCAGGCTATTAACCCCTTATCCCCATGGTCGATTGTTGTGGATATAAGACATACTCTGCGACAGATACAGAATGGCAGGCTATTAACCCCTTGTAGATCATATGCGCCCCTTCTTCCGACTCTCGCTGCCATTTTTAGGCCTCCCCCCACCCCCTTGTAGATTCTTGTGGATATGACATACCGGGCGACAGATGCAGAATAGCAGGCTATTAACCCCTGTCTGCCTGCAGAACGCACTCCCTTCCTCCCAGCTTTCACTGCCATTTTATTTATTTATTTTTTCTTTAGCCGCTCATTTTGCTTATCTTCCCTATTGGTCTCTGTGTATTTCGTTGGACAGGAAATTGTAAAATGGGGAAGCTGCCTGGTAACTGTTAAATCCTGCCCCCCTACATGATGGGCAGTCACTATACAGCCCAGGCTGATAACAGCTGTATAATCCTTATCAAGATGCCACTTTTATCTTTGTGCCTGGGGGAGAAGGGCAGCTTTTTTTTTTTTTGCTTTTTTTTATGCCTTTTGCAATGCAGAAGGGGAGTGGTTAACCAGAAATACTAGAAGGTGTCTGCTCCGGAGTGGTGAATGAATGGGAAGTGTCAGACCCTGGGCCCAGTTACTGCAACAAGATGGCGTCTCTGCCTCTCGTTTTACATGTTAAACTCCTTTTCCTTGTGTGACAAGGCAGAGCCTCGTTTCCCGTCTTGGCCTTGCAGCTCCCTTAGTTACCATTTGCAGGTTTCGGCACAGAGCAGGCTGGGCTTTTTCTTCCGTTCCGTGTGCACGGCTGTTGTTATATATATATATATATATATATATATATATATATATATATATATATATATATATATATATATATATATATATATATATATATATATATATATATATATATATATATATATATATATATATATATATATATATATATATATATATATATATATATTAATATTATATAATAAAATATATATGTAAAAATAGATATTTTATATATATATATAATATATTTTACATATATATTTTTTTATTTATAATATATATATCTATATATATATCTATCTATATATCTATATATATAGATAGATATATTATAAATAAAAAAATATATATGTAAAATAGATATATTTTATATATATATAAATAATAAATAAAATATATATGTAAAAAAAATAAATATATATATATATATATATATATATATATATAATAAAATATATATGTAAAAAAATATATATATATGTGTGTGTGTGTGTGTGTGTGTGTGTGTATATATATATATATATATATATATATATATATATATATATATATATATATATATATATATATATATATATATATATATATATATATATATATATATATATATATATATATATATATATTTTTTTTTCTCTTGATTTCTATTTCTGGTCTCCCTTTCTCTTCCACCACACAATGCCGGTGGGAGGAGTACGTATCCACGATTGGGAAATATAAGCCCTGCACGCAGATATGGTGTGCGCTGCCTGCAATAATTTTCAGTCCCCCCTACCCCTTGTGCTTGGATCTGATTGATATGTAAATCTGCAATAATCGCCGCTCTCATACATTGATTTATATCAGTATGGAGTAGATCAGCGCCGGGTCTCTGGGATCCACTACGTTGTGTAAGTTTATATTGTCATGCACTGATATCTGTGGCTTTTAGTCATTGTCTCTTTTTTTTCCTATAGTTCTAATTATATCAATGCAGGGCGCCTATTAAGGTTTCGGGGTAACATATACACCCATAGATTTCAATAGGGGCATTTAGATCTTGGCTGTCCTTTTGAGTCTTCAGTTTTGTAGGGTAAAAAAAAAAGAAAGTTTTCTGCGTCATTTTATTTCTTTATTTTTGCACGGAACATGGCGAAAACTTGACGGAATGTTCCCACTTATTTTGAAATACAAATGGAATGTTGTTCCACATTTTTATCTATTCTTTCTAGTCTATGGTTCTGGGTGCACAATCATCGGGGAAACCAGAGCTCTTAAAATAATAAAGGGGTTTGTGAATTTTAAAAACATGGATTTATGGGTGTTCCAATGAAATAAGTGGAAGAGTCATTATGGTGTTTTCTTTTTTTTTGGATGGGGGTTAATGGGTGTCCCAATCAAATAAAAGGAAGCAACGCGTCTTTTTTTAGAGGGTCATTTTTCAATTTTAAAAAAATAAATAAAAAAACATGCTAAATTCTGACGCAGATGTGAACATGGTCTAAGCCAAGGATTGCTGACTGTGGACTGAATCCTCCTATTCTGTCATAGAATATGCTTTTTTTTTTTTTTTTTTGCTGAGCTCAGGATTGTTTTTCTATTATTATTTGTAGGCATGCACACTCATTGCACAGCCTGGTTTTCCGTTAAAGGGAATCTGTCACCGGGTTTATGCCACCTAATCTGAGATGGGCATAATGTAGGGGCAGCAATCCTGATTCCAGCAATCCTGATTTCAGTGATGTGTCACTTACTGAGCTGCTTGGTGTAGTTTTGATAAAATCATTCTTTAATCAGCAGTAAATCATTACAGGATTACTTGGTGTGCTGCATAGGGGGCAGAGATCCTGATTCTAGTGTTGTCACTGTGCTGCTTGGTGTAGTTTTGATAAAATCATTCTTTAATCAGCAGTAGATCATTACAGGACTACTTGGGCGTGCTGTAGGTAGTCCAGCATTTCATGGACCTGCAACAGAGAAAACATTGATTTTATCACAATGACAGCAAACAGCTCAGTAAGTGATACATCGCTGGAATCAGGGTCTCTGTCTCTACATTATGCTGTTCTCAGATGGGGAAGAAAGAAACCTGGTGACAGATTCCCTTTGAAAAAGTAATATAATATGAAAGCCCTAGGCCCGGAAAAGTACCTTTGCTTCTAAATTCTGCATTGTTGTCCACGCTTGTATAAATATTGGGGAAGGCTTGTTTTCGGTTATGTCACCATTTCAGACCTGCAGTTTAGACCTAGGCGTTGTAGAGTTGTTAACCACAACTGACACCCAAACCCACAATCGGCAGCCTCGCACGGATGGATCGACTTTTAGTTGAGAAGCAAAATAATAATGTGGGTTTTCTATGATTTTAAAGGAGCATCTGTTTCTTCCTATAGGCTGGGGTTGCTGGAAAACTGGTCGGGTGGCCAAAATTTGCAGCGTGCTGCTCTTAGATTGCAACACACTGCATGTAAGTGGGGGGGCTCGTTGCAACTTGCAAGGTATTGCGACAGTCGGAACCAGTTGGATTATTTGCAACTTGTCGTGGTACCTCAGTGTGACCCCATTCAGTTGCAACATAAAAAATAATGCAGTCGCCTAATGAAACTTGTGCATTTTCATTAAAGGGGTTCTAAAGAAATTTCAATCCAGAAAGTGCACAATTCCTTTTGTTATTGCATCTGCTATGAGTCTCAGATTTTGGGCTGGTGCAAGAATGCGGCTGTTTTCCTAATTCTGTACAACCCAATGAAATAGTCTTGTTGGCTGGGTGACTTCAGTATTGCGGTTGGCCTATGGTTCCTATTCAGTTTCGAAAAATGGTGTGTTTAATGGAGGTTAAAGGGTTAGACCTGCATTGCCTACTGCATTGGTATAAGGAAGATGCACTCGTGGGTGCTTGATGTTGTGCACAAGTCCCGGCAGGTGTCTGTAGACGTGATGTCGCAGGCCATGTTCACCTCTCGATGTGGAAGTGGTCCAAGCGGGATTCTCCCTTGAAAAGTGCCAATATCGGTGGTGCGATCTCATGCCCGCCATCCTAGATCTGCCCAGCAGCATTCCTCTGCCGCAAAATACATAGTTTTCCTTTTGAGATTGTGTCCATCCAATTCCTGAGTGCTCCCTTTATTAACCTTGCATGGAATCCCACAATGTCTTACCTGCTGTTTTTATCTGCTCGATTTCTAAAACTTAATGTGGACAAAACTGAATTTATCATCTCCATCTCTCCCCCCCCCCCCCCCCACAGGCCTATCCATCTGAGTCAATGGCTGAGTCCTGCAAACTCGCCGCCTCGGGGTAACACTTGACTCGTGTCTCTTCTTCAAAGCCACATATCCAAGCCCCTTCAAACTCCTGCCGACTCCCAACTCACAAATGTTTCCCGGATTTGTACATTCCTTAACCAAGATTCTGCAAAAACACAAGTGCGTGCCCTCATTATCTCCCACCTCGACTACTGCAACCTCCTGCTCTGTGACCACCCCTCCAATCTAGCCTACACTTTGCTGCCCGACTAATCCACCTCTCCCCTGCTATTTCCCGGCATCTCCTCTCTGCCAATCTCTTCACTGTCTTCCCATTGCCCAAAGAGGACATTTCGAAACCCTAACCATGACATACAAAGCCATCCATAACCTCTCTTCTCCATACATCTGTGACCTAGTCTCCCGGTACCTACCTGCACGTAACCTCAGATCCTCACAAGATCTCCTTCTCTGCTCCCCTCTTATCTCCTCTTCCCACAATTGCATACAAGAATTCTCCTGTGCCTTCCTCGTACTCTGGAACGCTCTTCCCAAACATATCAAACACTCACCTACTGTTGAAACCTGAAGACCCACCTCTTCCGACAAGTCTACAACCTGCAATAACCCTCAGTCCACTGTACCGCTGCCTGACCAGCTCTACCCCCACCTACTGCACATTCACCCATCCCCCCCCTCAGTCCACTATACCGCTGCGCAACCAGCTCTACCTTCACTTACTGTATCGTCACCCATCCCCCTCAGTCTACTATACCGCTGCATGACCAGCTCTGCCTTCACTTACTGAACCCGCACCCATCCCCCTAGCTCCACTATACTGCTGCATGACCTCTGCCCTCCTCTATTGTACCCTTACCCATCCCCCTCTATCTATTGTACCCTCACTTCCCTATACCGCTACACGACCAGCTCTGCCCCATCTACTGTATCCTCACCCATCCCTTTCAGTCCACTATACCACTGTACGACCAGCTCTGCCCCCATCTACTGTATCCTCACCCATCCCTTTCAGTCTACTATACCACTGTACGACCAGCTCTGCCCCATCTACTGTACCTCACCAATCCCCCTCAGTCCATTATACCACTGCACGACCAGCTCTGCCCCCATCTACTGTACCCTCATCCATCCCCCTCAGTGCACTATACCACTGCGCAACCAGCTCTGCCCCATCTACTGTACCTCACCAATCCCCCTCAGTCCATTATACCACTGCACGACCAGCTCTGCCCCCATCTACTGTATCCTCACCCATCCCCCTCAGTCCACTATACCACTGCACGACCAGCTCTGCCCCATCTACTGTATCCTCACCCATCCCCTTCAGTCCACTATACCACTGCACGACCAGCTCTGCCCCATCTACTGTATCCTCACCAATCCCTCTCAGTCCATTACACCCCTGCACGACCAGCTCTGCCCCATCTACTGTATCCTCACCAATCCCTCTCAGTCCATTACACCCCTGCATGACCAGCTCTGCCCCCATCTACTGTATCCTCACCCATCCCCTTCAGTCCACTATACCACTGCACGACCAGCTCTGCCCCATCTACTGTACCCTCACCCATCCCCTGTAGACTGTGAGCCCTTGCAGGCAGGATCCTCCTGTGTCTTGCATTCCTTCTTTTTATTATGTACACCCCTTTTCACATGTAAAGCGCCTTGGAATAAACGGTGCTATAATAAGTAATGCTGGAAAATGTCGCTTCTACTGGCTGAAGTGCTATGAAATCCACATTGAACCATGTATTGCTAGTTAGAGTTGCAGGCTCTGGTTTAGTTTTCTTCATGTTCCGGTGTTTATCGGTCGTATGAGACTTGTGCAGCGCTCCGTGTGCTGCAATATAATGGCGAGGTGAGCCTGTGTAATCCATGCGAGGCTGCAGGATGGGCCTACAGGACTGGGCTGCTATTAATGCATGAGCTGCTGATGTCAGGAACACCCGAGACTGGAAATTCTTCAAGATATGCCAACCATACAGTGACTTTATTGTAATATGTATCTATATACTACTGACTTACTCTATTGAGGACTGTACGGTTCTTTTCTTGTATTTTCTATGGGCTGCGACTGTCTTCCATTGCTGCAGGACAGGAAGCCTTATTGTAAGATTAGGAGGTCTGTCAAACTGTAGGATTAGATCTGTTAATACGGGGATCTATAAATCTGACCATCGTTTTCCCTCCATAACGATGCTACTCACACGGTCCTCATAATTTCCCATTAGATTGCAGTGAATAGTTTTCTGTTACCTGATTTGATTTCTTCATGTGAATATGTATCTGCATGGATGTAAAAGGTCGGGTGGTCCTGTCAAAATCACAGGGGGCAGCTGATATCTAATGTATGTGGCCTATTACCCCCCCTCCCCATATTAATGTGTAATAGAAGCAGCAGAGACCTTCACATTAAAGAGGCCGTAACGGTCCCTAAAAACTAAATAGATGTTTTAGGCTTTACTGCCTGCGAGCGCTGCTCTGAAGGTGCAAGGATCCGTCCATCGTCAGTCCTCTGGTGCTGCAGAGGCGAGCAGTATGGGGGAGCGCAGAGCATCCGGGGGATGGGATCGGTGCGCTCCTGATGATGGAACATTGGAGTATCCCTTTAAGCATGCATTTTAGTCTGTACTGGTTCCAGTTCACTGACATTCCTGGTCATTCCTTGGGCCACATTACCAGTCGGGCTTGGTTAGCACTCATTTTTCTATATATTGCACCTCCATAATGTATACCCTCGTCGTTGTCCACTTTCCGTCTTTTTGATGTTTCTTTGTCATGACCCTCTGTGGGCTGGATGGATGCACCCTTTCTCCATTTTTCTTGAGGTTCTTCACATTCTAGGTGTGATTTTATAACATCCAGGCAGATGCTGGACCTGAACGCGTGACTCACGGCGAAGGAGACAAACTGCGGTGCTAATATTAGCCCACCAGATACTCACATCTTTTTTTGGGAAGGTTTTAAATCCAGTTTTTGGGGTACCTTTTTATGATTGGAAGGGTTAACCTGGCATTGTGCTCTAGAGTCTGCCTCCAATATTGCCTGGTCCAAAAATAATACTCAACCTTTTTTGAAAGAGGTGAAATGGAATCCAAATGTATAGCTTTATAGGTGATTGATACATCCAGGGATGCGAGTTGAATAACTTTTTTTTTTCGTTTTTTTTTTTTTCTTTTCCTTGACCACTTTCCCCATTGGGGAATAATGCAGAACATAATGTGACACCCCCCACTTCCCCCACACACCCTTTCCGATTTAGCTGGACAATGTGTCTTGAGTAGCAAACTCTGTCCACAGGTGATCACCTACTCAATTCATCACATTAGCATGGATATCATGACTTTATAGATGAATCATGTCTCTTGTCTGATGTACGATGGTCCTGCATTTATTAATTTTTGGATCGCAATGAATTGTTGAGCCTCTTAAAATTAAAAAATAAAACCCGCCGACTACGGAGAACAGAGCCACCCCTCTGACTGTTGTGCACCGCAGCGACCCCCTAGGTGAGCATTATAAAGTGACTTTTATGTTCTACACAGCGGCCTGGGCTCTTATATACAGCATGTTAGAATGCTGTATACAAGAGCCTGGTAGTGGTTGCTGCAGCTTATAGGCTCCAAAACTGGTGACAGGTTCCCTTTAACTGGATGTGACCAATTGGGGGTGTGTCCCTACTGTCCAATCAGTGCCCCATCACTGCCTAGGCTCACAGAGGATTCCTAATATCCATTGATTCACACATTTCCAGGAGGAATAACAGGGGGGATGGTGCAACACACAACTCAATGGAAAGAAGCTTCAGAATTGATATTACATGGAGAATACAATCCTATATGTCTATAGACCATGTCAGGGGGGAGGGGAGACAGATCCTGCCAAAAATTACAATTGAGCTGTTCTGGAAAGTGCAGAGGAAGCGCCCATTAAAATGAGAATCTGTGGAAGTGAGAAGGGGTGTCTGGGGAGGAAAGGCTCGGGATGGTATAATTTAATTAAAAAGTATGTATGAGTGGTGAATATATGTATGAGTGCATATGTGTATGTATGTGTGTTAGTGTGAGTGAATAAATATATATATATATATATATATATATATATATATATATATATATATATATATATATATATATATATATATATATATATATATATATATATATATATATATATATATATATGCGGCCCTTTCTAGTTATTTCCGTAGCAGGGCTGCAAACAGAGTGTGACCAGAAGTCCTTCTCAGGACTATTGTAGTTGTATACAGGCAGGCAGGGTATAGCGTCGGAGTACAGGAGCAGAGTCCTTCTCAGGACTATTGTTGCTCTATACAGGCAGGGCAGACAGGGTATAGCCAGGTCGGAATACAGGCTAGTGACCAGAAGAGTCCTTCTCAGGACTATTGTAGCTGTATACAGGCAGGCAGGGTATATAGCCATTCCTAGTGGTGACTGTGACGCCCTGGGCAAGCCAGGGGTCACAGGTCATCACACCACCACACCCTACACCCCAGTTAGGAACATCAAAGCTAACCCAAAATCCTTGTTGCCTTCCTCCAGGGGCTGATGTCCACACCAGGGGGTGGGCCAGGCGGTTGGCTCCGCCCACCGAGGAGTACACAGCCCTGGAGGCGGGAAGAACCAGGCAGATTAGCTCAGGGGGAGCTTGAGTGCGGAGCTAAGTGGAGGAGTAAACAAGTAGTGAAGTGAAGGAAGTAAAGTGGTAAAGGAGGCCAGTAAGAGTGGTGACAGAGAGGAAAGAGTGTAAAAAGCCTGAAGTTGGTCCAGCTGTGTGCAGGACAGAGTCAGCAAGGTCAGCAACGGTGGTGATTGTCCGAAGGGGTGACCGTTTGGAAGTTCCTGGAAGGACCGCGGACGGGTGGTGGCCCGGCGGTCTGGAGCAGTGTACAAAGGACAGTCAGCACCAGGGCAGGGGCCTCTCGGACCCCGGCAAGGCTAGGAGTCGCCATAATTTGCCAAATCCGTCAGTGAACGGGACGTCAATCCCCCAACAACCAAGTCCCGATTGAAGGCAACAGCCCAACCATTACAGTAGAGACACCGCCAGGGTACCAGTTTCTAAGGGCCAGCGCCTGCGGGCAAAGAGTAGAGCTCCTCCGGTCCAGCTTGAAGCCGGGGAGCGGGTTACCGGTGGGAACCCATCAAGACCGTCAACAACATCAGGTGCAGGAAAAGGGACATCACCGTCACCTACTGGGGAAAGCAAGTGCAGCCGTCCGTGGGAACAGTCTTTCCAGCCGTGTGTTTTACCGAGAACTGTGTCCACGTCTCAGGCTGAGTGAGTACCACAGTGCCGCAAGGCACAGCGCTGCCCCCGCGTCCCTGCGCCCACCAGGCCCTGCATCTCCCACCTCTTCACTGGGCCCTGGGATCACCAACCCCTACCCACGGAGGGGCAACACAACAACTGGCTGCTCCATACCATCCTTCCCGGGATCCCCATACAGAGCAGCGGTGGTGTCAACAACTCACCACAACCGTGGGTGGCGTCACGGACAATAACCAATCCCTACACCTAAAATTCCCCCTTTCACTCACGGGCGAGGAGTGCCGCTCGAGAACCCCCGGGATCCGGCCCACCGCTCGAGCCACCACTGAGCAGCAGCAGCCGGACCCGAGCAGGGGGGTGAGCGCAGTGCTGACACCCTCCTCCCTGCCCGCGACAACTTGGCGTCACGAACAGGATCTTACCGCTCTGCCGTCTGGTAGAGGTGCGCCTTGTTACCGCCGGAGGTGTCCGGCAGAAAAATTTCAGAAGCCGCCATCTTTGGCGCGAAAAGTTCCCGCTCGAGCGTCTTCTCGAGTAGCAGAGGCGCGAAGGCCAAAACCCCGCCCCGAGAGAGGAGGGGCCGGGGAGAGCTAAGGGGGACGCGATGGCGGCTGGCTGCATGTAAACGCAGCTATAAAGGCAGGGACGCCAGGACTCTGCAGCGATACTGGGTTCCTGGAAGACCTCGTTATCAAGATGCAAAACCCTGCTCACAACGAGGAAGCCCCCGCGCCTGGCACGGCGACGTGGTTGAGGGACCGGACCGTCCCGCTGAGTAACCGTCTGCAGGCCCACATGCAACTCCTCCTGGAGGAGTGGGAAACCGACATGGCGGATGTGGTGGATGCTATGTGGAGACGCGAGGTGGAAGAGGAGTTGGAGGAGCGGGTAAGCGACCCACACCCCTGTATTCCTGAGGGATCGGCCGTCGAAGCTGAGGGGCCCGGCCGGCTTTGCTCACTCCACCGTTCTTCCCGCCACCCATGTTAGTTGCTGCCGCTATATATATATATATATATATATATATATATATATCACACATACATACACATTATATATATATATATATATATATATATATATATATATATATATATATATATATATATATATATATATTATATATAATATATATATATATATGTATGTGTGTAATATAAATTATATATAATATATATATATATGTATGTGTGTAATATAAATTATATATATATATATATATATATATATATATATATATGTATATATATGTATATATATGTATATATATATGTATGTGTGTATATATATTATTTATATTTATTATATACCACCCTTTACCATTTAGTAAATATCCCTCACAGCAGACTTTCTTGCCGCCCGTCCTCACCTAGTCGCATTAGCCATGGCCCATTCTTTCCAGTTAAATCCATCCTTTTGCTCTTTTTATGTTTTTTGGGGATGAATAGAGTGAAACGTGTAATGGAAAGATGCCTCCTATATATAGCTTCCTCACCCAGGGCTTTCTGGCGTTCAGTGGGTGCTTATTCTCCTGTGTAAACTCTTCACGTAGCTCCAGGGTCTGTTTTTGTGCAAACCATTAGGGAAGCCGCGTAAGTGGCACAGCGGCCGGCGTGCCGTTATGTAATAGCGCCCGGTGCCTGAATGAATCGCAGATGCCCATTGAGAATTTTTATTTTTTTCCCTTTTTGCTTCTGAAACGATATTTTTAAATGGGCCACGTCTCTTCTGCTTCAGTGATTGTCAGCGATTCCGGATTACATAGGCCGCTTTAAATGAGTGGCGCTGAACGAGCCGCGCCGGCCTCCAATCCCTCCATTCTGATGGCGTCTATTCCTAATGTAATTGCTAAGCTTTCTGCACATAGGAAGGTCGCCCTGGAATACGTGTCCCGGCTGCTGATTTAGCCTGTGATTGGATTATATTCTTACCATCCTTGGATTTTGGCTTGTTGCATTACGATCTTGATCATTAGCATTCTCTCTCGTTACATCCACTTAAAACCATATGGCGAGCTTTATTATGGAGATGCCATTACACGAGGCTTGCGGGCAGCATAGGTGCCATCAGGCTGCTCTTCTGGGCGAACAAATGGACGGGCGTCAGTTTTATGGGCAGAAGTGGGGTTCTGTCCTCTGAGACCCTCACCCCCTAAATACTAGAATTCTGAAACATATATTTTATCCTTAGTGCTCAAGGGAATTTGCCTGCAAAAATCATGACTTTTCATAACAAATATTACTTTCTTTGGGGAACTATTATGAAAGGGGCATACAGAGGATGTGTAGTGGTGTTGGGGGAGGTACATACAGTTAGGTCCAGAAATCTTTGGACAGTGACACAATTTTCGCGAGTTGGGCTCTGCATGCCACCACATTGGATTTGAAATGAAACCTCTACAACAGAATTCAAGTGCAGATTGTAACGTTTAATTTGAAGGTTTGAACAAAAATATCTGATAGAAATTGTAGGAATTATGCACATTTCTTTACAAACACTCCACATTTTAGGAGGTCAAAAGTAATTGGACAAATAAACCAAACCCAAACAAAATATTTTTATTTTCAATATTTTGTTGCGAATCCTTTGGAGGCAATCACTGCCTTAAGTCTGGAACCCATGGACATCACCAAACGCTGGGTTTCCTCCTTCTTAATGCTTTGCCAGGCCTTTACAGCCGCAGCCTTCAGGTCTTGCTTGTTTGTGGGTCTTTCCGTCTTAAGTCTTGATTTGAGCAAGTGAAATGCATGCTCAATTGGGTTAAGATCTGGTGATTGACTTGGCCATTGCAGAATGTTCCACTTTTTTGCACTCATGAACTCCTGGGTAGCTTTGGCTGTATGCTTGGGGTCATTGTCCATCTGTACTATGAAGCGCCGTCCGATCAACTTTGCGGCATTTGGCTGAATCTGGGCTGAAAGTATATCCCGGTACACTTCAGAATTCATCCGGCTACTCTTGTCTGCTGTTATGTCATCAATAAACACAAGTGACCCAGTGCCATTGAAAGCCATGCATTCCCATGCCATCACGTTGCCTCCACCATGTTTTACAGAGGCTGTGGTGTGCCTTGGATCATGTGCCGTTCCCTTTCTTCTCCACACTTTTTTCTTCCCATCATTCTGGTACAGGTTGATCTTGGTCTCATCTGTCCATAGAATACTTTTCCAGAACTGAGCTGGCTTCATGAGGTGTTTTTCAGCAAATTTAACTCTGGCCTGTCTATTTTTGGAACTGATGAATGGTTTGCATCTAGATGTGAACCCTTTGTATTTACTTTCATGGAGTCTTCTCTTTACTGTTGACTTAGAGACAGATACACCTACTTCACTGAGAGTGTTCTGGACTTCAGTTGATGTTGTGAACGGGTTCTTCTTCACCAAAGAAAGTATGTGGAGATCATCCACCACTGTTGTCATCCGTGGACGCCCAGGCCTCTTTGAGTTCCCAAGCTCACCAGTCAATTCCTTTTTTCTCAGAATGTACCCGACTGTTGATTTTGCTACTCCAAGCATGTCTGCTATCTCTCTGATGGATTTTTTCTTTTTTTTCAGCCTCAGGATGTTCTGCTTCACCTCAATTGAGAGTTCCTTAGACCGCATGTTGTCTGGTCACAGCAACAGCTTCCAAATGCAAAATCACACACCTGTAATCAACCCCAGACCTTTTAACTACTTCATTGATTACAGGTTAACGAGGGAGACGCCTTCAGAGTTAATTGCAGCCCTTAGAGTCCCTTGTCCAATTACTTTTGGTCCCTTGAAAAAGAGGAGGCTATGCATTACAGAGCTATGATTCCTAAACCCTTTCTCCGATTTGGATGTGAAAACTCTCATATTGCAGCTGGGAGTGTGCACTTTCAGCCCATATTATATATATATATATATATATAATTGTATTTCTGAACATGTTTTTGTAAACAGCTAAAATAACAAAACTTGTCACTGCCCAATTATTTCTGGCCCTGACTGTACATCATACTTACAACCCCCCATTATAGTGATGCTTTCAGACTCCTCTTATAGCTGCTTATCTTGTTGTGGACTAAAAGCTTTATCTGATGGCTTGATCCTTAATTTTCTGAATTATTAGAAGGTCAGTAGTGATAATTGAGCACTACCATGCTCAGGTGCTCAGTTCTCGCAACTAGTGATGAGCGAGCACTACCATGCTCAGGTGCTCAGTACTCGTAACTAGTGATGAGCGGGCACTACCATGCTCAGGTGCTCAGTACTGGTAACTAGTGATGAGCGAGCACTACCATGCTCAGGTGCTCAGTACTGGTAACTAGTGATGAGCGGGCACTACCGTGCTCAGGTGCTCAGTACTGGTAACTAGTGATGAGCGGGCACTACCATGCTCAGGTGCTCAGTACTGGTAACTAGTGATGAGCGGGCACTACCATGCTCGGGTGCTCAGTACTGGTAACTAGTGATGAGCGGGCACTACCATGCTCAGGTGCTCAGTTCTCGCAACTAGTGATGAGCGAGCACTACCATGCTCAGGTGCTCAGTACTGGTAACTAGTGATGAGCGGGCACTACCGTGCTCAGGTGCTCAGTACTGGTAACTAGTGATGAGCGGGCACTACCATGCTCAGGTGCTCAGTACTGGTAACTAGTGATGAGCGGGCACTACCATGCTCGGGTGCTCAGTACTGGTAACTAGTGATGAGCGGGCACTACCATGCTCAGGTGCTCAGTTCTCGCAACTAGTGATGAGCGAGCACTACCATGCTCAGGTGCTCAGTACTCGTAACTAGTGATGAGCGGGCACTACCGTGCTCAGTACTGGTAACTAGTGATGAGCGGGCACTACCATGCTCAGGTGCTCAGTACTGGTAACTAGTGATGAGCGGGCACTACCATGCTCAGGTGCTCAGTACTGGTAACTAGTGATGAGCGGGCACTACCATGCTCGGGTGCTCAGTACTGGTAACTAGTGATGAGCGGGCACTGCCATGCTCGGGTGCTCTGTACTGGTAACTAGTGATGGGCGGGCACTACCATACTTGGGCGCTTAGTGCTTGTAACGGCGGTTGGATGCTTGGTTGGGCGCAACTTAAGTACCAGAGTATAATGGAAGTCAATGGGGAACTTGCTCATTTTTCCAGATTTCCCTGAAAAATGCTTGGGATCACCATTGACTTCCATTATACTCTGTACTCAAGCCATGCTCATCCAAACATCCAACTCCTTGCTACAAATACGGAGCATGGTAGTGCCCGCTCATGACTAGTTACGAGTACCGAGCACCTGAGCATGGTAGTGCCCGCTCATCACTAGTTTCCAGTACTGAGCAGCCGAGCATGGTAGTGCCCGCTCATCACTAGTTACCAGTACAGAGCACCTGAGCATGGTAGTGCCCGCTCATCACTAGTTACCAGTACTGAGCAGCCGAGCATGGTAGTGCCCGCTCATCACTAGTTACCAGTACAGAGCACCTGAGCATGGTAGTGCCCGCTCATCACTAGTTTCCAGTACAGAGCACCTGAGCATGGTAGTGCCCGCTCATCACTAGTTACCAGTACTGAGCAGCCGAGCATGGTAGTGCCCGCTCATCACTAGTTTCCAGTACAGAGCACCTGAGCATGGTAGTGCCCGCTCATCACTAGTTACCAGTACTGAGCAGCCGAGCATGGTAGTGCCCGCTCATCACTAATGCTCAGCCAATCCTGCCGAAATCACCAGGTTCAGTTACCTTTTTCTCCATTGTGTATGGGGTCCTTTACCATGGAGGACTGCCACTTCTTGGGAGCCAGAGACCCTGTAGTTTGTGTTTTGCAGCCCATCCTGTGATGCTCTGCTATAGTCATGCTGAGGCCTATGAAACTTAAGAAGTGGCCACCAAATACCATGTAAATATCACCCCCTAATTACAAAGGTAATACAATGCCAGGAATTTCAACATGGTTCATTTTGCACAGAATTCAGATTAATGCCGTATTAATCTTTGCAGTACAGAAGGTGAAATCCGCTGCAAATCCACATGCAAGTCATGCAGGTTTTCCTATTATGATGTAGAAAAAACATCTGCAACAAGTCTGCTGGCCGTTCATTCACCCTGAGTGCAGATTTCCAGTAATAATGACTGTGGATGCGGTTTCCGGTGTCCAGTGCATTGTGCTGTCATGTAGCAGTTTCCCCCGGTTGTAAGCAGTTGCTATGTGAACGGAGCATTGCTCGCTTAGTCTACAAATGCTGCAAAATGGAGCTCTCCTGCGCTCCGTCCCTGGTGCTCTCCTGCGCTCCGTCCCTGGTGCTCTCCTGCGCTCCGTCCCTGGTGCTCTCCTGCGCTCCGTCCCTGGTGCTCTCCTGCGCTCCGTCCCTGGTGCTCTCCTGCGCTCCGTCCCTGGTGCTCTCCTGCGCTCCGTCCCTGGTGCTCTCCTGCGCTCCGTCCCTGGTGCTCTCCTGCGCTCCGTCCCTGGTGCTCTCCTGCGCTCCGTCCCTGGTGCTCTCCTGCGCTCCGTCCCTGGTGCTCTCCTGCGCTCCGTCCCTGGTGCTCTCCTGCGCTCCGTCCCTGGTGCTCTCCTGCGCTCCGTCCCTGGTGCTCTCCTGTGCTCCGTCCCTGGTGCTGACGCTGCTGTTATCCTGCTTGTCTTTATATTAAGCTTTCCAGTGTACAGAGGGTTGGCGGCCGGACAGCTTCAATCAGCTCATCCCCGTATGGTTTGGACATTTTGCTGTGTGCACACGCTCTGTATGCTGCCGTCAGATTATTTCAGGTTTCCAGTGGTGTGTGCATTGCTTTCAGACCTCAAATAATGCAAGGAAAACAAGTTCATAATCATTTAGAAACAATAATACTAATAATGTTTTACCTCAGGAAGACTCAGAAATCAATATTTTGTGGAATAACCATGATTATTAATCCTAGCTTTCATGTGTCTTGGCTGCTTTCCACCAGTCTTTCACACTGCTTTTTGGTGACCTTTTGCCACTCCTGGTGCAAAAATGTAAGCAGTTCTTCTTTGATAGCTTCTGACTATCCATTTTTCTGTTGATTACATTTCAGAGGTTTTCAATGAGGTTCAGGTCTGGAGATTGGGCTCTCCATGACAGGGTTTTGATGTGGTGGTCCTTCATCCACAGCTGTGTGACATGGCGCATTGTCCTGCTGGGAAAAAAACAGTCCTCAGAGTTGGGGAACATTACCTGAGCAGAAGGAAGCAACTGTTTTTCCAGGATAACCTTGTATGTGGCTTGATTCATACGTCCTTTGGAAAGTTTAATCTGCTCAATTCCAGCCTTGCTGAAGTATCCTCAGATCCTCACCGATCCTCCACCAAATTTCACAGTGGGTGCAAAACACTGTGGCTTGTACGCCTCTCCAGGTCTCTGTCTAACCATTAGACGACCAGGTGTTGGGCAAAGCTGAAAATTAGACTTATCAGAGAAGATTACCTTACTCCAGTCCTCTATAGTCCAATCCTTATGGTCTTTGGCAAACTTCAGCCTGGCTCTCCTTTTGCTTCTCATTGAGGAAAGGCTTTTTTCTAGCTTTACATGACTTGAGCCCTGCCTCTAGGAGCCTGTTATGAGCTGTTCTTGCCGTGCACTTCACCCCAGCTGCCATTTTGCCATTCCTTTTGTATGTCTTTTTTGATGTCATCCTGCGGTTGCTGAGTGACATTCGAATAACATGCCGGGTCACCCCGGTCAGTGGAGAGTCTTTCGCCCTCTGCCGTCTGTACTCTGGTTGGAATTCAACTGGAATGGAATGGCTGTCACATGTAGAGAGGCGAATTTTTATAAAAATGTGCAGTGGTTTTTTTTCCCAGAGCTGTATATCTAATTATATTCAGTTGACCATCTAATGTGAATTAGAACCACCCACCTGTACCGTTGACAGATGCTTAAGGAGATGGGGTTCTCCTAATTTTACAGGGAACCAGTCAGCAGGGTTTCACATTCCAAACTATTTATATGGACATGTAGCTCTTTCAAAGACAAATCTAACAATACCTTTCCTTGGCCAGTCTGTTCCTTAGTTACTAATCTGCATTTCAATGGATGTGCAAATGAAGCTGAAGGACTATGGTAGATCTTAAGCCTCCGTCACTCCAGCTCTATTACCCTCCCAGCACCACCACCTCCTTCCTCGCAATTCATTGATGGTTCGCTATCCTGAAGTCACACAGTACGGAGGCTGTCAGTCAGGAGGAAGTGGTTCTTGGTGGTGGTTAGAGCTGGAGTGACGGAGGCTTCAGATCTACCATAGCTCTTCAGCCTCATTTACGTATCAATTGAAACGCTGATCTCTCCTTAACGGATAAAGTGACTGGCCATGTAAAGGTATTGCTGGACTTGTCTTTAAAAGAGCTACATGAGCATGTCAATAGTTTAAAGGGTGAAATCCTGCCGCTAGATCCCTTTTAATCCTTTTGTTCTGCGGGTGTAGGAGTCTGGCAGCTTAGTCCACTCTCCCTATAGAAAACGCATGTGTATAGAGGAGTCTGAAAAGCTGTCGGACAACACTTAAAGCCGTGGTGTTTGAGACCATTCCTGAATAAACATATTTCTCTGGGTCGGGGTTTGGTAAGTTCTTGGGTATCCGCACAGCCAGGTATTTTCTGCAGGATCCTGACCAGGGCCTTTCATGTCTTGTCTTTGAAAGTTCTTGCTTCTAAACAAAATTGGCTCCCGGAGCGGTCTGACGAGCTCCAGGAGCCGTCCCTGCCGTGGCTCCCACGTGACCGGCAGTTGTTTGGGTGTGGTTGTGGATCTATAGTGCTTTGTATCAGCAAACAGCCAGTGATGGGGAACAGTGGGTGCAGTGCAGGGTAATGTCAGGGTTACGGCCTACAACCAGTGCCTGTAGTATACAGTGCCGTATAGTAGATCTGCAAAAATCAAAGTATTCCCCAATGTACACTTCCCAGGCAATCTCATGCACTGATGCTCATCGGTAAGTGAGCAGATATTTTAGGTGGGTCGCAGACAGGTCTGTCAGTAAAGATCCACTTTTAGGCATCATTCAGTTTTACTTATATTTTACTATTTCACACTGGCCTTAGTGCATTGTCTCCAGAAGCAGAAGGGTCCAGTCCCATGATGCACTGCTGCATAAGGGTGTGCGCCACCTGCTGGGGGGAATGTACATGTGCACCCTACACTCCTGAACTCTGCACTCAGTTCTGTGTTGGGAAGATAGTTTGGGGCCGTTTCACACACACACATCTTTCGCTGGATTGCCGGATCTGTCACACTCCAGTAAAGTGTTAATACTGCACAATGGCATCGCGGCAAGCTCCGGTCACATGACAGCATGTGACCGGAGGTTCCCACGATACCATTGTACTGTATTACACTGTATTGGAGTGTGATGGATCCGGCGAAATGCAGGATGTGTGAAACGGTCCTTACCGATCTGTTTATCGGTGCAGGTCCCAACGGTGGAATTACTTGTTTTAAAGGGACAACCCCTTTACCAGAGAGGCGAGTAGCATAGAGACCAGGGGACGGGAACCTTTTTGGCCGAGAGAGCCATGAACGCCACATATTTTAAAATGTAATTCTGTGAGTGCCGTACTCACCAGGGGGAAGTGGCAGTGGTGGAGCGGCTCAGAAGGTCCCAGGAGGCAGGGTAGGTGATACGGGCATGGAGGAGGGGGTGTCGCAGCTCAAGAGGGTCAGTGTGCGGAGGGGTCGGTGATACTACTGCGGGCTCATGGGGTGTCACAGCGGCGGATGACATTGATCTGCCAGAGGGCTGCTTTGAATCTCCCGCAGTTGACGAGATCGACTTCAAGAAAATGGCAGCGGCGTGTGCGCAGATCGACACGATGGACTTAAAAAAAAAAAAAAAAAAAAAAAAAAAAAAAATGGCCCCGGAATCCTATCTGCGCATGCGCCACCTCTGCGGCCATTTTCTTGAAGGAAAATGGTATCTTTTCCAATGATGTATGGACTGGCCATAGATTTCAGTGGTGCTGAGGGGAAAAGATACCATTTCCCCTCAGCACCACTGAAATCTATGGCCAGTCCATACATCATTGTCCGTTCCCAGATGGCGAAACATGAATGTGTGAAACCAGGCTAAGGCCGGGGCCACACTGGGGACTAATGCGATCCTCACATGACACTCTACTCATGCTGGCAGCACAGCAGGAGACAAGTGTCATGCGAGTGTCACTGCAACTGAGGTCCGATCATGCGATTGGACCACGAGGGACGGGCCGGCACTGAGGAGGGGAGGGATTTATCTCCCTCTCTCCTCCGTTGCCGGCTATTGCCATTCTGACTTTGCACTCACTTTACACCGGTGTAGTGCGAGTGCAGTGCGACGTTTCTCTCGCCCCATAGACTTGAGTGGGTGCAAGAGAATCCAGGATTGCATTGCACCCGCAGCATGCTGTGACTGTTTTCTCGGTCCAACTAGGGCTGAGAAAATAATGGCTCATGGGCAGTGTCAGACTGGGGCAGCAGGGGCCCACCTGTAATATTGACTCTAGGGGTCTACTGATCAACTACATGCAAATATTACATTCACAAATACTTCTATATAATAAAATAATGTAAAATCAATAGAGTTGAGCGGACTTCTCATAATCCGGGTCCGGCGGATCGGTTGCGGGTTGGAAAAGAAGTCCGGATGAGATATCTCTATCTATATATAATCTATACATACATACATACATACATACATACATACATACATACATACATACATACATACATACATACATACATACGTATGTATGTAGATTATATATAGATAGAGATATATATCTCATCCGGACTAATATACATTCAGGGCCAGAAATATTTGGACAGTGACACAAGTTTTGTTATTTTAGCTGTTTACAAAAACATGTTCAGAAATACAATTCTATATATAATATGGGCTGAAAGTGCACACTCCCAGCTGCAATATGAGAGTTTTCACATCCAAATCGGAGAAAGGGTTTAGGAATCATAGCTCTGTAATGCATAGCCTCCTCTTTTTCAAGGGACCAAAAGTAATTGGACAAGGGACTCTAAGGGCTGCAATTAACTCTGAAGGCGTCTCCCTCGTTAACCTGTAATCAATGAAGTAGTTAAAAGGTCTGGGGTTGATTACAGGTGTGTGGTTTTGCATTTGGAAGCTGTTGCTGTGACCAGACAACATGCGGTCTAAGGAACTCTCAATTGAGGTGAAGCAGAACATCCTGAGGCTGAAAAAAAAGAAAAAATCCATCAGAGAGATAGCAGACATGCTTGGAGTAGCAAAATCAACAGTCGGGTACATTCTGAGAAAAAAGGAATTGACTGGTGAGCTTGGGAACTCAAAAAGGCCTGGGCGTCCACGGATGACAACAGTGGTGGATGATTGCCGCATACTTTCTTTAGTGAAGAAGAACCCCTTCACAACATCAACTGAAGTCCAGAACACTCTCAGTGAAGTAGGTGTATCTGTCTCTAAGTCAACAGTAAAGAGAAGATTCCATGAAAGTAAATACAAAGGGTTCACATCTAGATGCAAACCATTCATCAATTCCAAAAATAGACAGGCCAGAGTTAAATTTGCTGAAAAACACCTCATGAAGCCAGCTCAGTTCTGGAAAAGTATTCTATGGACAGATGAGACAAAGATCAACCTGTACCAGAATGATGGGAAGAAAAAAGTTTGGAGAAGAAAGGGAACGGCACATGATCCAAGGCACACCACATCCTCTGTAAAACATGGTGGAGGCAACGTGATGGCATGGGCATGCATGGCTTTCAATGGCACCGGGTCACTTGTGCTTATTGATGACATAACAGCAGACAAGAGTAGCCGGATGAATTCTGAAGTGTACCGGGATATCCTTTCAGCCCAGATTCAGCCAAATGCCGCAAAGTTGATCGGACGGCGCTTCATAGTACAGATGGACAATGACCCCAAGCATACAGCCAAAGCTACCCAGGAGTTCATGAGTGCAAAAAAGTGGAACATTCTGCAATGGCCAAGTCAATCACCAGATCTTAACCTAATTGAGCATGCATTTCACTTGCTCAAATCCAGACTTAAGACGGAAAGACCCACAAACAAGCAAGACCTGAAGGCTGCGGCTGTAAAGGCCTGGCAAAGCATTAAGAAGGAGGAAACCCAGCGTTTGGTGATGTCCATGGGTTCCAGACTTAAGGCAGTGATTGCCTCCAAAGGATTCGCAACAAAATATTGAAAATAAAAATATTTTGTTTGGGTTTGGTTTATTTGTCCAATTACTTTTGACCTCCTAAAATGTGGAGTGTTTGTAAAGAAATGTGTACAATTCCTACAATTTCTATCAGATATTTTTGTTCAAACCTTCAAATTAAACGTTACAATCTGCACTTGAATTCTGTTGTAGAGGTTTCATTTCAAATCCAATGTGGTGGCATGCAGAGCCCAACTCGCGAAAATTGTGTCACTGTCCAAATATTTCTGGACCTAACTGTATGTAATATATATATATAATATATATATATATATATATATATAATATATTTATTTATTTATTAATGAGAGAGATAGATATCTATCCGGATAGGTATATTATATAATCCGGATTGTGCAGCCGGATTGCCGTGACCGGGTCAGACTCAGATCGGACAGTGAAACTGCGTGGATCCGGATTTTTACAGTTTGGATCCGCTCAACACTAGAAATCAATGATGAGATGCTGACTTTGTCTGCACATATTGAAACAAATGCATAGTGGCAACTACTGATTATGTTATAGGGTAAGTGACATTCTACTGCACAAGGACCCACCGGAGGATTCTCCTGTGGGCCAGTCCAAGCCTGCTCATGGGTGCTGGCACATAGGCTAATATTGCTCCGATTTTCATGCCGTGTGTCTTAGGCCTTACTGTACATTGCGTTAACAAGGTGTGTATGCTGCCGTGTCGCCCCATTATACTCTTTTTTTTTTTTTTTTTTTTTTTTTATTAGAGGTCATAGGCGAGGCACTGTCCATGCTTAGTCAGGTCATCTGAGCGGATCCATTGCCTCAGCAGTGATACAACCCAAAAGGTGACACAATGGACTTCAAGAAAATGGCTGCAGAGTCCTATCTGCGCACGCGCCACCTCTGCGGCCATTTTCTTGAAGTCTATCTTGTCCACTACGGGAGATTCATAGATTCGGTGTCATTTTGAGCGCATAGAACGTTCGTCAGCCGGTATAAAAGGCCAGCCAACAACCGCCGCTGCGTAGCACCGGTAGTCCCCTGTAACCCCGCGTTAGGCCACTTCACAGGGGATTATTTTTGTACATAGTTTTGCATGGGTATTTGTTAACCAAAACACAGAAGAAGCGCAGACATTTCCATGCTACGGTTTCTTCCACTTCTGGTTTTGGCTTACAAAAAACGGATGCAAAATTCCCCGTGGTTCGATGATTGCAGAGTTGAGTTTGTAAAGCCTAGTTTCACCTCCTTAATATTATTACACCAATAATTTTATATGAATTGGAGAGATCATATGTATTGGTTCATAGACCAAGCTATAATGGATATCCAATCGAGCACTGGACATACCGCTAAACTACGTCATCACAATTTATAGCGCACGGATACATGGAGTTGTGCCTCCAGAGAAGATGATATTCATCTTTATATTGTTACCAACATTTCATGACATTTACGAATACCACTCTCGGCTTTTTTTTTTCCCCTCCATTTTCTTCTGGAAGGAAATCTCTAAATCATTTATCATGGCTTCATGACAGCTGTGCCGGGTCCATTGTTCACGCTGATCCTGATGGCCCTCATTGACTTCTAACCAAGGCAGTCGGGTTACCGTCAAGCTTCTAGTATTTGCAAGAATCCTGCTTCAGAGCTCATACATATACATGGCCGCTCAGACGGGTGGGGGGGGGGGATAAGAAAACGCCGTACACCTTGGGTAGCAGCTTCTCTTGTGAGACTAAAGGATCAGTGATTTTGTAAGAAGGCTACTTTCTCCTTTTGCTCTTGACTTCTGGCACAGGGGTAGGTTTGGGAAATCCCAATACATCAGATTAGTGGCACTGCCAAAGTCAGTGGCTGCTGCGTTTTATTTGTAGGCACCATATGTTTATGGTAATTTGGTCCCCCTCAGCCATTTCTGCACCCTTGGAGATTTGTGCGCTCCGATAAGGTTGACCAAGATTTCAGACCTTAATTAGCCTTTTATGGTTGTACCTTATTTACAATCATCATTAGGAAAGACCAAGTAATGCAAATTTCACAGCTTTAATAAACCCCAACCTTCTCTAAATTTGTGTCATAAACGGCAGCCATGTGTTCTTCTAAGCAGCTGCCTTGCACTCTGAAAATGGTGTAGGCCCACAAAGCAGATGGCTATAAGAAGATGGCAAAGCATTTTGAAATTGCCCTTTACTCAGTTCAAAATGTAATTAAGAAATTGCAATTACCAGGAACAGTGGAGGTCAAGATAAAGTCTGGAAGACCATGCAACATTTGAGAGCTGCTCGTAGGATTGCTAGAGAGGCAAATCAGAGCCTCTGCTTGACTGCAAAAGACCTTCAGGAACATTTAGCACACTCTGGAGTTGTGGTACATTGTTCTACTGTTCAGAGACGACTGCACAAATATGTCCTTCATGGAAGAGTCATCAGAAGAAAACCTCTCCAAAAAATTCAGAGTTGGAAGTATGCACGAGCACATCTAAACAAGCCTGATGTATTTTGAAAATAACTTCTGTGGACGGATGAGATTAAAATAGAACTCTTTGGCCACAATGATGAAAGGTATGTGTGGAGAAAGACACAGAATTTCAGGAGAATATCTTGCCAACCATTAAGGATGGGGGTGGATCAATTATGCTTTGTGGTTGTGTTGCAGCCAATGGGGCACGGGGAACATTTCATAGGTAGAGGGAAGAATGGATTCAATGAAATGTCAACAAATTCTTGATGCAAATATAACACCATCTGTAAAAAAAAAAAAAAAGTTGAAAAGATGGCTTCCACAGATGGATAATACTAAACACACATCAGAATCAACAATAGACGACCTCAAAAGGCGCATGCTGAAGGTTTTACAATGGCCCTCAGTCCCCTGATCTGAACATCATTGAAAATCTGTGGCTAGAGATCAAGAGTATGCAAGATTAGCCAGGAATCTCTCAGAACTGGAAGACTTCTCCAAGGAAGAGCAGTGCATGCAAGACGAGCCAGAAATCTCTCAGAACTGGAAGACTTCTCCCAAGGAAGAGCAGTGCATGCAAGACGAGCCAGAAATCTCTCAGAACTGGAAGACTTCTCCCAAGGAAGAGCAGTGCATGCAAGACGAGCCAGGAATCTCACAGAACTGGAAGACTTCTCCAAGGAAGAATGGATGAAAATCCGTCAAACAAGAATTGAAAAACTGGCAAATGTTACAGCTTGTAAACAAAGGGGGTGCTTCTAGGTACTTACCATGCAGGGTACCAAAACTTTTGCATCGGCCCATTTTACTGTGTTAATTTTCAAACGTCCAAGTTGAGAATTGTTTTTCCGCCTAAAGTACAAAGGAAATACGTCATCTTTTTAACTTTATATCTTTTAGAGATCATTTCATCTTCAACTTGCTGAACTGTTCACAATAATAATAATTTTGACATGGGGCGTCCAAACTTTTGCATGCCACTGTAGTTTAGAATTTTTCCCAGGGTTTCCATACTAGTGGCTATTTTATGAATACGTTTGGGCTTTTTTCCAGTCTTATTGTTTTTGTTAAAGGGAACCTGTCAGGTCCAATAAATATGCACCCAGAACCACGAGCAGTTCTGGGTGTATATTGCTAATCCCTGCCTAACTGTCCCTGTATCTAGTAGCATAGATAATGAGATCTTTAGAAAAAGTATTTATAAAGATTCTTTATAATATGCTAATGAGTGCAGGGACTAGTCCCCTGGGCGTTAGTTCCCCGGCCAGTCGTTACTTATTAGCATGTTAGTACACCCCTATGGGCGTACTAATATGGAATGTGCACCATCAGAGGATGATCTCACCTCTCCGCCTCCATCGTGTCTGACGGGGGATTTTGGCTCAGTGCGCATGACCCCGGAGTTTGGGTCATGTGCACTACTTCAGTTTGAAGCCAGGATGTGTACACCCGGCTTAAAGGGAACCTGTCACCTAAAATATGCATTCTGAGCTATCAGCAGACGCATGTGTGTCCTTATTACACCTCCCTACCCATCCCTGTGTTATAAAATTGTATAATATGAAAGTAATAAAACGTTTATTACCTTTTTATATTTCCTATGTAAATAGAAGGGAATATGGCCACAGGGGTGGCACCTTGCCCTGGAATCTTTCCATGGTATCGCGCCCCTGTGGGCGTGATACCCTGGAGTCACATGAGCAACGTCCCCGTCGCTCATTCTATCCTGCGTGCATTGTGGCAGGCTTCGTTTCCATGTGTTCACGTGCCGGCTTCAGACGCCCACTGCGCATGCGAAGTGCGCGTCTGAAACTGACAAGGAGATCCCGGAAGAGAAGCCTGCCGCAATAGTAAGTGTAAACGCGCGCAGGATAGAATGAGCGACGGGGACGTTGCTCATGTGACTCCATGGTATCACACCCACAGGGGCGTGATACCACGGAAAGTATGCAGAGCAAGGCGCCGCCCCTGTGACCATATTCCCTGCTATTTACATAGGAAATATGAAGGTAATAAAACGTTTATTACTTTCATATTACACAATTTTATAACACAGGGATGGTTAGGGAGGTGTAATTAGGGCACACATGCGTCTGATGATGGCTCAGAACGCATATTCTAGGTGACAGGTTCCCTTTAATAGTGCACATGACCCAAACTCTGGGGTCATGCGCACTGAGCCGAAATCCCCCGTCGGACACGATGGAGGCGGAGAGGTGAGTGAGATCATCCACAGGGGGCGTACTAACGTGCTAATTGAGCCGACTAGCCAGGGGAAGAAACGCCCAGGGGACTAGTCCCCATGCTCATTAGCATACGATATAAGATATTTGGAAATACTTTTTCTATAGATCTCTTTATCTATGCTAGTGCATACAGGGACGGTTAGGCAGGGATTAGCAATATGCACCCAGAACTGCTCGTGGTTCTCCATGCATATGCACCTGACAGGTTCCCTTTAAAGCTCTTCTAGATGCCCACTATAGAAGGGGATCGTGTGTCTGGAGTATAACTCACATTCTGGAGGTCATTATTTCGGTCTTGCTGCAGCATCTTTCGGAGCAATTTTATAGAGTTTTTGCTTGATCAAAGGACAAAGGATAATATGGATTTTAAATATCCTTTTAGTTTTGGTGACGCAGTGGCTCTATTATACCAAGTGATGCCTCTGAGCCGTGCGGACAAGCAAAACGATCAATCTGATCTTTAACAATGAATAGCCATTAACAAAGTACAATCTGAAAATTGCACCAGCTGATATGGGTGGGATTGGCAATTTTCTTTGCTACAGTGTATAAGGACCTGTACATGGTCTTACAATGTTGGGTTTGGACACATTTTAGAACGTGATCGCTGATAAAGGAATTTTAACCAACGCACATTCCCCCATGACCCCCCCCTCCTCCCCCCATCTTTTTCCCCTTTTATCTTTAGCACTCACCCAACCCCCCTTTGCTCTGGCCCCCTTTCTTTCGAT